>NW_026644803.1:0-95854 GCF_030020395.1 Manis pentadactyla
AAATGCTGAAGTGGTAGGTAGATGCAAGATAAAGGTAGAAAACATTGTTTAGTGCTGCAAGAGGGCAAATGTAGATGATCAGGTGTGTGCCTATAGACAAAGTATTAATCCAAGCTAGACAAGTGCAACAAAACATCCACGGATGCAGAAGATTTCTCTCAAAACAGGGGGGGTGAGGTTCTAAGCCTCACCTCTGTTGATCCACAATTTCTCACCTGATGGCCCCTCTGCAACTGTGCCTGTCTTAGGTTGTTCCTCCCTTGAGGAATCTTACCCATCTCTGGCTAACCAGTCATCTTCTGGGGCCATACAGGGAAATGTAAAGTTGGTAAGCGAGACAGAAGCAATATTGTTTGAAAAGGTTAGCTTTTTACTTCTTTGCATATTTATGCCCTGTGGCTTTTATGCCCAGCATTTGTCTTGAGGTATCTTTACCACTTGGAAGAATTATGATACTCGGTAATTTCGTTATGAGGCACAAATTCTACTTAAGGATTGTAATTAGGAAGGAAGAAGAAAAGCTATAGAGGTAGCAGACGGAAGAAAACATGGGGAGATTGATTATTTCTTTCACATATCTTCTTGCAGAGTAACATAAGCATGTATAGGTTTTAAACTACTAATTTAATTGCGCACACACATTAATATAATAGGAATACAGCTACATAACCAAAGCAGACCTGCAATTACCAGCCATCTCCAGTGAAACCAAGATAAACAGTTGGGCACCCTAGGCATTTGTGAAAACTTATCAATGATATGATGGATATTGTCTAACTGAATTTGAATAGTTTGAGAAAAATCAGACAAATTAAAACAACACATTCCTGGGAACTGTTCACATCCCATATGTTCTTTTAACAGTAGAGAGTCTGTAGTTGCAAGATTTTGGAGAGCTGCAACTTGCACTTCTCCTAATTCTTGGTGGAGTTCTGACAGTATAGATCCAGTCAAATTTGTTGTTTTACTGTATGCCCAGGCCAGCTTAGATATCTCCTTCTTCATTCCAATGGAAAGTCCAGGAACCGGTGGGATGAATGCAGCTACAACTGCAACAGTGCCAGGATCTTTGCTGAAGATTTTTGATGAACATCTTCTGGAATTAATCTTCCAGAGAATGTTCATGTTGGAAGTTCTTCATATTGTATCTTAATTTGTTTTCTGGGTAGCCAAATTAGGCTTTGATCCTCTGCATAAACACAAACAAACCCTTTGCCCACACTTTGATATGCCCTTTATATCATTGTGAAGAACTTATTATAGATCACCACACAGGAACTGCTTTTTTTTTTTAAGAGAAAGGAATATTATCAGAAAAATGTACTTCCATAGCTGATCATCTGACACCCTTTAAATGATCAAAATTAAGGATATTTAAAGCATGCATTAATCGTTGATTTACAGTTAGTTTTATGCTATCAGGGAGTAATCCCCCTTTTCTTTCTTTCTTTTTTTTTGTTATCATTAACCTACAATTACATGAAGAATATTATGTTTACTAGGCTCTCCCTTATACCAGGTCCCCCCACAAACCCCTTTACAGTCACTGTCCATCAGCATAGCAAAATGTTGTAGAATCACTACTTGTCTTCTCTGTGTTTTACAGCCCACCCCTTTCTCCCACCCCCCCATTATGCATGCTAATCATAATACCCCCTTTCTTCTTCCCTCCCCTTATCCCTCCCTACCCACCCAACCTACCCTGTCCCTTTTCCTTTGGTACCTGTTAGTCCATTCTTGGGTTCTGTGATTCTGCTGCTGTTTTGTTCCTTCAGTTTTTCCTTTGTTCTTATACTCCACAGATGAGTGAAATCTTTTGATATTTCTCTTTCTCTGCTTGGCTTATTTCACTGAGCATAATACACTCTAGCTCCAACCATGTTGTTGCAAATGCTAGGATTTGTTTTCTCCTTATGGCTGAGTAATATTCCATTGTGTATATGTACCACATCTTCTTTATCCATTCATCTACTGATGGACACTTAGGTTGCTGCTAATTCTTGGCTATTGTAAATAGTGCTGCGATAAACATAGGGGTGCATCTGTCTTTTTCAAACTTGAGTGCTGCATTCCTAGGGTATATACCTAGGAGTGGAATTCCTGGGTCAAATGGTAAGTCTATTTTGAGCATTTAGAGGAACTTCCATACTGCTTTCCACAATGGTTGAACTAGTTTACATTCCCACCAGCAGTGTAGGAGGGTTCCCCTTTCTCCACAACCTCGCCAACATTTGTTGTTGTATGTCTTTTGGATGGTAGCCATCCTTACTGGTGTGAGGTGATACCTCATTGTGGTTTTAATTTCCATTTCTCTCATAATTAGTAATGTGGAGCGTCTTTTCATGTGTCTGTTGGCCATCTGTATTTCTTTTTTGGAGAACTGTCTGTTCAGTTCCTCTGCACATTTGTAATTGGATTATTTGTATTTTGTTTGCTGAGGTGGGTGAGCTCTTTATATATTTTGGACGTCAAGCCTTTATCGGATCTGTCATTTACAAATATATTCTCCCATACTGTAGGGTACCTTTTTGTTCTATTGATGGTGTCTTTTGCTGTACAGAAGTTTTCAGCTTAATATAGTCTCACTTGTTCATTTTTCCTTTTGTTTTCCTTGCCCGGGGAGATATGTTCAAGAAGAGGTCAATCATGTTTATGTCTAAGAGGTTTTTGCCTGTGTTTTTTTCAAAGAGTTTTATGGTTTCATGACTTACATTCAGGTACTTGATCCATTTTGCATTTGCTTTTGTGTATGGGGTTAGACAATGGTCCAGTTTCATTCTCCTACATGTAGCTGTCCAGTTTTGCCAGCACCACCTGTTGAAGAGACTGTCATTTCCCCATTGTATGTCCATGGCTCCCTAATCAAATATTAATTGACCATATATGTCTGGGTTAATGTCTGGATTCTCTAGTCTGTTCCATTGGTCTGTGGCTCTGCTCTTGTGCCAGTACCAAATTGTCTTGATTACTATGGCTTTATAGTAGAGCTTGAAGTTGGGGAGTGAGATCTCCCCTACTTTATTCTTCTTTCGCAGGATTGCTTTGCCTATTCGGGGTCTTTGGTGTTTCTATATGAATTTTTGAATTACTTGTTCCAGTTCACTGAAGGATGTTGCTGGTAATTTGATAGGGATTGCATCAAATTTGTATATTGCTTTGGGAATGATGGCAATATTGACGATATTAATTCTTCCTAACCACGAGCATGGGATGAGTTTCCATTTGTTAGTGTCCCCTTAAATTTCTCTTAAGAGTGACTTGTAGTTTTCAGGGTATAGGCCTTTCACTTCTTTGGTTAGGTTTATTCCTAGGTATTTTATTCTTTTTGATGCAATTGTGAATGGAATTCTTTACCTGATTTCTCTTTCTATTGGTTCATTGTCAGTATATAGAAAGCCACAGATTTCTGTGTTAATTTTGTATCCTGCAACTTTGCTGTATTCTGATATCAGTTCTAGTAGTTTTGGAGTGGAGTCTTTAAGGTTTTTTATGTACAATATCATGTCATCTGTAAATAGTGACAGTTTAACTTCTTCTTTACCAATCTGGATTCCTTGTATTTTTTTGTTTTGTCTGATTGCCGTGGCTAGGACCTCCAGTACTATGTTAAATAACAGTGAGGAGAGTGGGCATCCCTGTCTTGTTCCCGATCTCAGAAGAAAAGCTTTCAGCTTCTCGCTGTTCAGTATAATGTAGGCTGTGGGTTTATCATATATGGCCTTTATTATGTTGAGGTACTTGTCCTCTATTCCCATTTTGCAGTGAGTTTTTATCATGAATGAATGTTGAATTTTATCAAATGCTTTTTCAGCATCTATGGAGATGATCATGTGGTTTTTGTCTTTCTTTTTGTTCATGTGGTGGATGATGTTGACGGATTTTCGAATGTTGTACCATCCTTGCATCACTGGGATGAATCCCACTTGGTCATGGTGTATGATCCTCTTGATGTATTTTTGAATTCGGTTTGCTAATATTTTATTGAGTTTTTTTGCATCTACATTCATCAGGGATATTGGTCTGGAATTTTCTTTTTTGGTGGGGTCTTTGCCTGATTTTGGTATTACGGTGATGTTGGCTTCATAGAATGAGTTTGGGAGTATTCCCTCCTGTTCCACTTTTGGAAAACTTTAAGGAGAATGGGTATTATATCTTCTCTGTGTGTCTGTTAAAATTCCGAGGTAAATTCGTCCATCCTGGGGGTTTTGTTCTTGGGTAGTTTTTTGATTACCATTTCAACTTCTTTGCTCGTAATTGTTTTGTTTAACTTTTGTGTTTCTTCCTTGGTCAGTCTTGGAAGGTTTTATTTTTCCAGGAAGTTGTCCATTTCTTCTAGGTTTTCCAGCTTTTTGGCATATAGGTTTTCATAGTAGTCTTTAATAATTCTTTGTCTTTCTGTGGAGTCTGTCGTGATTTCTGCGCTCTCATTTCTGATTCTGTTGATTTGTGTTGATTCTCTTTTTCTCTTAATAAGTTTGGCTAGAGGCTGATCTATTTTATTTATTTTCTCGAAGAACCAGCTCTTGGTTTCATTGATTTTTGCTATTGTTTTACTCTTCTCAATTTTGTTTATTTTTTCTCTGATCTTTATTATGTCCCTCCTTCTGCTGACTTAAGTCCTCATTTGTTCTTCTTTTTCCAGTTTCGATAATTGTGATGTTAGACTATTCATTTGGGATTGTTCTTCCTTCATCAAGTGTGCCTGGATCGCTATATACTTTCCTCTTAAGACTGCTTTTGCTGTGTCCCACAGAAGTTGGGGCTTTGTGTTGTTGTTGTCATTTGTTTCCATATATTCCTTCATCTCTATTTTAATTTGTTCGTTGATCCATTGATTATTTAGGAGCATGTTGTTAAGCCTCCATGTGTTTATGAGCCTTTTTGTTTTCTTTGTAGAATTTATTTCTAGATTTATACCTTTGTGGTCTGAGAAGTTGGTTGGTAGAATTTCAAGATTTTGGAATTTACTGAGGCTCTTTTTGTGGGCTAGTATGTGGTCTGTTCTGGAGAATGTTCCATGTGAGAAGAATGTATATCCTGTTGCTTTTGGATGTAGAGTTCTATAGATGTCTATTAGGTCCGTCTGTTCTACTGTGTTGTTCGGTGCCTCTGTGTCCTTACTTATTTTCTGCCCATTGAATCTATCCTTTGGGATGAGTGATGTGTTGAAGTCTCCTAAAATGAATGCATTGCAATCTATTACCCCCTTTAGTTCTGTTAGTATTTGTTTCACATATGCTGGTGCTCCTGTATTGGGTGCATATATATTTAGAATGGTTATATCGTCTTGTTGGACTGAGCCCTTTATCATTATGTAGTGTCCTTCTTTATCTCTTGTTACTTTCTTTGTTTTAAAGTCTATTTTGTCTGATACTACTACTGCAACTGGTGCTTTCTTCTCTCTGCTGTTTGCCTGAACTATGTTTTTCCATCCCTTGACTTTTATTCTGTGCATGTCTTTGGGTTTGAGGTGAGTTTCTTGAATGCAGCATATAGATGGGTCTTGCTTTTTTATCCATTCTATTACTCTGTGTCTTTTGATTGGTCCATTAAGTCCATTTCTATTTAGGGCAACTATTTGAAGATATGTACTTATTGCCATTGCAGGTTTTAAATTCGTGGTTACCAAAGGTTCAAGGTTAGCCTCTTTAGTATCTTACTGCCTAACTTAGTTCACTTATTGAGCTGTTATATACACTGTCTGGAGATTCTTTTCTTCTCACCCTCCTTATTCCTCCTCCTCCATTCTTCATATGTTGGGTGTTTTGTTCTGTGCTCTTTTTAGGAGTTCTCCCATCTAGAGCAGTCCCTGTAAGATGCCCTGTAGAGGTGGTTCGTGGGAGGCAAATTCCCTCAGCTTTTGCTTGTCTGGGAATTGTTTAATCCCTCCTGCATATCTAAATGATATTCGTGCTGGGTACAGTATCCTTGGTTCAAGGCCCTTCTGTTTCATTGCATTAAATATATCATGCCGTTCTCTTCTGGCCTGTAAGGTTTCTGTCGAGAAGTCTAATGATAGCCTGATGGGTTTTCCTTTATAGGTGACCTTTTTCTCTCTAGCTGCCTTTAAAACTCTTTCCTTGTCCTTGATCTTTGCCATTTTAATTATTATGTGTCTTGGTGTTTTCCTCCTTGGGTCCTTTCTGTTGGGAGTTCTGTGTATTTCCGTGGTCTGTTCGGTTATTTCCTCCCCCAGTTTGGGGAAGTTTTCAGCAATTATTTCTTTAAAGACACTTTCTATCCCTTTTTCTGTCTTTTATTCTTCTGGTACCCCTATAATACAGATATTGTTCCTTTTTTATTGGTTACACAAATCTCTTAATATTGTTTCATTCCCGGAGATCCTTTTATCTCTCTCTATGTCAGCTTCTATGTGTTCCTGTTCTCTGGTTTCTATTCCATCAATGGACTCTTGCATCTTATCTGTTCTGCTTATAAATCCTTCCAGAGTTTGTTTCACTTCTGTAATCTCCTTCCTGGCATCTGTGATCTCCCTCCGGACTTCATCCCTTAGCTCTTGCATATTTCTCTGCATCTCCGTCAGCATGTTTATGATTTTTATTTTGAATTCTTTTTCAGGAAGAGTGGTTAGGTCTGTCTCCTTCTCTCGTGTCTCTGTGATCTTGGTTTGCCTGTAATTTTGTCTTTTCATGGTGATAGGAATAGTTTGCATATCTGGGATGAGCGACGGCTGGAAGAACTTCCCTTTTTGTTGGTTTGTGGCCTTCCTCTCCTGGGAGAACAGCGACCTCTAGTGGCTTGTGCTGGGAAGCTGCATACCAACAGAGCTTCTGCTTTCTGCCCAGATGCTATGGAGTTTATCTCCACTGATGCTGTGGGCGTGGCTTGTCTGGGTCTGCTGCTCCAAAATGGTGGAGCCGCTTGGAGGGGGGGAGGCTATTTATCTCAGTGAGGGTCCCCCATGCTCCCTGCTGCCCAGGGAGTTAGATTGCCCAGAGATCCCCAGATTCCCTGCCTCTGGACTAAGTGTCCTGCCCTGTCCCTTTAAGACTTCCAGAAATCACTCGCCAAAACAAAACAAAACGAAACAAAAATTAAATAAATAATTCAACAACAACAACAACAAAAAAGTCTCTCGCTTTTCTTTGTCCTCAGGTGCCGGCCTCAGGGACCTGCCCACCGGTCTTGCTGCCCTGTTTCCCTAGTATCCAGGACCCCACGCATGCACTGTCTGTGCTCTGGTCCATATGGCTGGGGCTGTCTGTTTAGCCGTCCTGGGCTCCCTTCTCCCTCCCAGCTCTGACTCCTCTCCTCCCGCCGGGAGTTGTGGGGAGGTGCAATCGGCCCGCTGGGCTAGGGCTTGTATCTTACACCCTTCATGAGGCGCTGGGTTCTCACAGGTGTGAATATGGTCTGGATGTTGTCCAGTGTCCTCTGGTCTCTATTCTAGGAAGAGTTGTCTTTGTTATATTTTCATAAAAATATGTGGTTTTGGGAGGAGATTTCCACTGCTCTACTCACACTGCCATCTTGGCTCTGCCTCTCAGAAATTTCTAAGAAAATATTTTCAAGAGTCTGCCAAAATTAAGATTTAAGAAAAATCATAAAATGTACATTTCAACAATTGTTTAACTTTATGTCTACAGACCTGATGCTTCAGAAGAACAGCTTGTTATCGTCTCATTTCTTTTTCCTTAAAAATAAGAAACTTAATAAAAAAAATTTCAGGGAAGATTTAGAACATGTTACAAGTATTGCAAGTTCCTTTTCTGAGATTCTATAGTTGTCCATTAGGTCAAAGTATATAAAATTGCAAATATGTAATCATTTTTTACTTATAAAATAGGCAATTTCATGTGGTTCTACCTAACGCATTAAAACTATATAACAATATCAAGGATCTTTATTCAGCAGCCATTTAAACTTAAAATTCAAGGACCTAATGTTACATCTCAGTAGCACATTTACGTAACCGACTGACCAAGATTGTCAGAGCATATCAGATACCAGTGGAACATGTATTTTTTAATTATTTTAATAATAAAATATTTATTAAATACATCTATTTAATGAATAGATTTGGCACAACCCTCAAATCTAACTAACTTGAACCCTCTCCACTCTGAATATAAATTCCCAAATACAGTCTATAATTAACAGCATCTATATCATTTTATACACTGTATGTGAATGATAGTGATGAGAGGCAATGGGATCAGTGTGAGATTCTGATGCCTGCCTATGATTCAGCGCACCATTCCAAGGGGGTGGGGCTTGATGCAAGCTATTCTATGAATGCTAATAATTCAAATATTTTTATAAAGGTAAAATATGGTTGAAAATAATATTAAGGGAAGCCATGAAAAAGGGTAGAAATCTAAAGAACAAAGTAAGAGAGTCTATATAGAAAAGGTATCAAACAGATCCCCGGCTTTATAAGATAGACTGTGGTAGCTATTTCCTGAGCCAGCAGGATCAGTTGGCTGCCTTCCTTCAGTAATCACTTGTGAGAAAAAGAGGGATGTAAGCGGAGGAATGCATGTGTGTGTGTGTGTGTGTGTGTGTGTGTGTGTGTGTGTGTGTGTGTGTGTGTGTGTGTAGGGGGGCATGAGAGTCCACCTCTCTGATGCTTCATGTCAGAAAACAAAATGGAAAGACCCTCAAACAACACCCCAGTAATTAATAATGGCTATTTTTACTATTGGTAAATAACTGACAACTTTAGGTTTTTGTTTCTGTAGGCTTCTTTTTAATATTAAAACAAAGAGAAAGTTATAATATAAGGACGTAAGCAGATTTCAGATGCAATTTGAAACATATTAACAACACAAAATAGCTTTGGGGAGATCATTCTCATCCAGCGAAACTATACACAGTATATAGCATTATGCAACAGTCTGCATTTCTGAGTTGGGGTCTGCTACATAAAGAGCTCAAGGCATCACATAAAACCCACATATAATGAAATAAATATACACATACAATAAAAGTTCACATTATATACATCTATCTGTGCTAAATATTATTTCCTATAGTCATTTTGAGGAGTTTTTTAATTTCATATCATTGGTAGTGGTATACCATCACAGACTTTATTTTTTAAAAGTAAAAACTCTGATTCAAAATGGATCAAAGACCTGAATGTAAGTCATAAAACCACAAAACTCTTAGAAAAAAACAAAGGCAAAAGTCACTTGGACATAAACATGAGTGACATCTTCATGAATATGTCTCCCTGGGCAAGGGAAACAAAAGCAAGAATGAACAAGTGGGACTATGTCAAGCTGAAAAGATTCTGTACAGCAAAGGACACCATCAATAGGACAAAAAGGTACCCTACAATATGGGAGAATATGTTCATAAATAACAGATCCGATAAAAGCTTGACATCCAAAATATATAAAGAGCTCACACACCTCAACAAACAAAAAGCAAATAATCCAATTAAAAAATGGGCAGAGGAGCTGAACAGACAGTTCTCCAAAGAAGAAATTCAGATGGCCAACAGACACATGAAAAGATGCTCTACATCAGTAGTGATCAGAGAAATGCAAATTAAAACCACAATGAGATATCACCACACACCAGTAAGGATGGATACCATCCAAAAGAGAATCAACATCAAATGTTGGTGAGGTTGTGGAGAAAGGTGAACCCTCCTACACTGCTGGTGGGAATGTAAATTGGTTCAACCATTGTGGAAAGCAGTATGGAGGTTCCTCAAGAAACTCAAAACAGAAATACCATATGAGCCAGGAATTCCACTTCTAGGAGTTTACCCTAAGAGTGAAGCAGCCCAGTTTGAAAAAGACAGATGTACCCCTATGTTTATCGCAGCACTATTTACAATACCCAAGAAATGGAAGCAACCTAAATGTCCATCAGTAGATGAATGGATAAAGAAGATGTGGCACATATAAACAATGGAATAGTATTCAGCCATAAGAAGAAAACAAATCCTACCATTTGCAACAACATGGATGGGGCTAGAGGGTATTATGCTCAGTGAAATAAGCCAGGAAGAGAAAGACAAGTACCAAATGATATCACTCATATGTGGAGTATAAGAACAAAGAAAAACTGACGGAACAAAACAGCAGCACAATCACAGAACCCACGAAAGGACTAACAGTTACCAAAGGGAAAGGTACTGGTGAGAATGGGAGGGTAGGGAGGAATAAGTGTGGGGAAAAAGAAAAGGGGTATTACAATTAGCATGTACAATGTGGGTGAGGGGGCATTGGGAGGGCTGTGCAACACAGAGAGGACAAGTAGTGATTCTACAACATCTTACTACGCTGATGGACAGTGACTGTAATGAGGCTTGTGAAGGGGGGAAGCTAGTAAACATAATGTTCTTCATGTAATTGTAGATTAATGATGAGAAAATTTTAAAAAATTATTACAATATGTGTTCACCTTACAATACTGAGTATCCATCCAATGAACTGGGCATTTTATATAAAATAGCTTATTGGTCATTTAAAAAAATAATGACAACACAGGAGTTGAAATTAGCCTCTTTTCACGTAAGAGAAAATTGAAGCTCCTAGAAAATAAATATTTTGCCTATAGTCAAACAGTGAAGGCAGAGCCCTGGTCAGTTTCCAATGCCTTTGCTCCTGCTTCATAATAATGCCTCTGGCTACTTCCAGAAAACTGCTGTGAGGACTGTCGGGTGGTATTTTTGGCCTACCAGGTGGAAAAAATAATCTTGAGGATGAGAAACACATGCTATTATTTTAATTATTTTATTCTAGATCTAATGTAAACTTGAAAATAGACTCTATGTAACTGGCTGTGGACTAAAGCTATGCACGACTTTAATTTACTTTGCTAGCAATGAGGAGTAAGTCAGATGGTAACCTAAGACTAGTCTCAGATGAGCATCTTGATCAACGTCTAACATCAGTTCACTTGTATTACTGCTCCTGGAACCTTGGAATATCCATGTTTTTCTTGATGAGTAGCACACTATGTAGGCTTAGGTCCTAGCCACTCCAAGACTTTAGGATCACAAAGCTGAATTTAAAATGCTAATGGTTACAACGTGTCTCAAGCCATTATGAAATAGGATAAACTATTAAAAACTGTGACAGAAACAACAGTATTTCAGCTTAAAATGAACTTATTTTACATATACTGTAGTAGGCAGTAAATACTTACAGTATTCTAATAAATGTATTCATCACACTATATATTTTAATGTCAACCTCACAGTGTCTTTAGCAGTTACATTTAACAAACTAAGGAAAGAATTCAAGTTTCATTAAATTACAGTAAGAGAGTATACCAAACACTTTGATGTTTTATATCTATCTTTTAAAAAGGAAAATTTGCTCAAAATAGAAATACCATTTGACCCAGGAATTCCACTTCTAGGAATTTACCCCAAGAATTCAGCACTCCAGTTTGAAAAAGACAGATGCACTCCTATGTTTATCACTGCACTATTTATAATAGCCAAGATATTTAAAGCAACCTAAATGTCCATCAGTAGATGAATGGATAAAGAAGATGTGGTACATATACACAATGAAATATTACTCAGCCATAAGAAAAAAACAGATCCTACCATTTGCAACAACATGGATGGAGCTAGAGGGTATTATGCTCAGTGAAATAAGCCAGGCGGAGAAAGACTAGTACCAAATGATTTCACTCATATGTGGAGTATAAGAACAAAAGAAAACTGAAGGAACAAAATAGCAGCAGAAGCACAGAACCCAAGAATGGACTAACAGTTACCAAAGGGAAAGGGAATGGGGAGGATGGGTGGGAAGGGAGGGATGGGGGGAGAAAGGAGGCATTACAGTTAGCATGTGTAGTGTGAGGGGGGCACAAGGAGGGCTGTGCAACACAGAGAAGACAAGTAGTGATTCTACAGCATCTTACTACAATGATATCCTGTGACTGTAATGGGGTTTGTAGGTGGGACTTGGTGATGGAGGGAGTCTAGTAAACATAATGTTCCTCATGTAATTGTAGATTAATGATACCAAAATAAAAAATGATAATAGTAATAATAATACCAAAGCAAGCATCTATATTAAATGCTCTCATATACAACAGACATTCATTTTCCTGGATTTTTGCTTTAAATTGCCTCAGGTTTTCATCTTTGCGCAACATAAAAATGGCATTTTGAGTATTTGGTTGCTATTCATCAACCCAAAATAGGTAAAATAATTTCATCCAATTAACAGTGCCTGGTTCATCCAATTAACAGTGCCTGGTGAGTGAAAAATGACCTGGCTGATAGGAGACTGGGATTCTGGTTCCAATTTTCGTCACACTACTAATGTGATACAGAGAAAATTGCTTAACCTCTTAGGTTGGGCTATGGTACCAGGATCCTTTCTGCTGAAAGTGACAGAACAAGGAATCAAGATGGTTTAAACAATAGGGGCACCTGCAACTTCATATATGAGGAAAGCTGGAGGCACAAGGGCTTGAGGGGCAGCTGATTCAGAATCATCAAGGCCAGGTTCTCTCTGTCTCACAGCTCTGCCGTCCTATGTCACAAGTCATTAGTCACTTGCCAGTGATACTTCTTAGTTAGAAAGGACACATATGCTGTCTCAACATGTAACAATTGCTGGAAGCATCCCCCAGAGCCCGGAGTTGGTGTAAGGTTCCCAGCTGTGCCTTCCTCTTGGCTACAGAAATGCTTCCTGCCTCCAGGGGTCAGATGTGTCTGTTCATCTGATGCCCCTTCCTGGGAGAGTGGTGAAATCTAAAATCTGTATTATAAACATAACAGTCCCACCATCTCCATAATCATAGCCAGGACACATAATTCATTGCTGGCATTGAACATTTACTGTCCGGAAAAGCTGCATAAACTAAGAAAGCATTTAGGAACTGTTCCCGAGGAATGGAGCAGCGTCGGTCCTCGATGAAGTACCCGAGCACTGCAGGCCGGGGTAACACACACGACCTTGCTTGGGCCTTGCAGCTGCCGTCCTGGAGGGCGCATGGGGTCCAGGCCCAGGCAAAGCCTCTCTACTCCCTGCAAGCCCAAGAATCGCAGCTGTGACTGCCACACACAGCAAGCCATGCCTTCTGTAAGAGTTTATTTTGTCCCTACAGCATCTCCACCAGTGCTGCCTCTGTCCAGTTTTACAGTTAGAGAAAGGAGTCCCCGAGAGGTGCCCCACATTCCAGGTTGCTGAGCTGGAGAGGCAGAGCCCTGATTCACGACTGCCCAGGCCTCCAGTTCCCTGGGGCATGTTCTCCAGAGGCTGTATCTGGCCATCACCATGAGCAATTCCAGCCTGGCTTATCAGAAGCTGTACCTGCAGTCATATCCAGCGCCCTTTTGCAGAGTCTCGCTCAGAAGTAAATTTTAAAATGAGAAATGCATGATGAGCTTAGCTAAGACACCCAGTAAATGTGACTCCATGAATAGCATGTCATCTGAGTCATAGCAATAGATCTCGATCTCTGCAGTGGAGAGGTGTGGGCGGGAGGGAAGGAAGGAGAAAAAGGAAAGAGGGAAAGAAAGAAAAGGTAATTTGGAGACATGAATGCAGCCCCCACGAGAAGCCAGCACGCAGTGTCTACAACTGCAGCCCAGCGGTCCCACAGCAGTTTATTCCACAGCCCCCTAGACACCAAGGACATTTTACAGCCTATTTAATGTTCTCGTTTACTATGGCAGTGCTGTGAAATATGTTAAAATAAACGTCTGCTAATGAAGTACGTGTTCAGGGAAGCTGGTAAATCTTCCAGTGCCCCTGCTGCATGTCTTCAAATGAACAAACACCCATATCAAGATTTAGGACATTATCAGCCCCAGAAGCTGTCCCCACATCTGCTCTGTGTCCTTGAAAGTGGCCATTATCCAAATTTCTGACTCCAAGATTGCTTTTGCTATTTTTGAAAACGCTGTCTTCTTAGAATCACACAGAGGAAGGCTTCTGTCTCGGGTTCGGTTCCCTCAGCCAGTCTTTCGTAGGGCGAGTCATCCCTGTTGTTGATGAAGTCATCCTGTTCTCTTTTACTGTGTGAAGTAGTCCATGTACTGAGTGCAATACTATTCACTTGCCCCTCACTGTTCATGGACGGTGACTCTCGATTTGGGACCACAAAGGGCTGCTGTGAAGACCCTTGTGTGCCTCCTGCACATAAGTACATGCTTCCTGAGACATGTGTCTGTGTGTCTGTGTGCACATTTACATTTGTACGGACATTTACTTTACACTTACCAGCCATAGGCTATGCATAGTCTTTCTAAGAACTGCCACCATTGTCCAGAGTGTTTGCACCCTGCAGGAGCCCACCAGCCATTCAGAGGACTGACAATTGCTCTGTATCCTTGTCACCACTTATCAATCGTTTTTTAAAATTTAGACATGCAGTTGGGTTTATACTAATACAGAATGATGTTCTTAATTTGCATTTCCTGATGGCTGATGAGGTCATCTGGATTTTTTTAAGGTGTTGTTTCATGTATTTGTTAATTTTTCTGTTTTGCTGTCTCCCTTCAAATTAATTTTTAAGAGTCATAGAGGGGAGTTTTTTGTCAGATAGCTTGTATTACAAATTTTATCTCTACCTCTGTGGTTATCTAGACCTTATCTCTAGACTTTGCACTAACTTGGTGAGCCTTTGATCAACAAAAGTTCTTAATTTTAATGAAGCCCGTTTGTCATCTGTGTTTTTGGTCAGTGCCTCCTGAGGCCTATTTAAGAAATCTTTGCCATATTCCCCTTTGTTACCATCTAGATATTTTATCGTTTAACTTTCTATGTGGAGGTCTATGATACACCTATAGTTTGTTGTGTGTGGTATGAGGCAGGGGTCAAGGCCCATTTTGTTTTGGTTTCAATCCCAGGTATCTCAGTTTTTAATCATGAATAGGTGTTGAATTTTATGACTTTTCTACATATATTGAGATGAGTAGATGGTTTTTATCATTTGTTCATTTAGTGTGAAAATTTTCAGAGATATATTTTCTAGTATTGAATCTGCTTTTTTTTCATTCCTTAAATTTGCCTTACTTGGGTGTGTTGTATTATCCTTTTATGATATAGCTGGGTTTAATTTGCCAATATTTTGTTGAGGAATTTGTACCAACATTTGTGAATTTGATCTTTCATATTCTTTCTTATAAAATTAGGCTCTCATATGACAGTTACACTCACCTACTAGTGAATAAGAAAGTGTTCCCTGTCTTCTAGTCTGTGGAATAGTTTGGGTCAGATAAGGTAGTATTTCTTCCTTAAAGTTTCTAGAATTCACCAAGGAAGCCATCTGGGCTGAGAATTGTCAGGGGGAAGGCTTAATTTCTATATTAAAGGTTTTTTTTGTATCGTTAATCTACAATTACATGAAGAACATTATGTTTACTAAGCTCCCCCCTTCACCAAGTCCTCCCCACAAACCCCATTAGTCACTGTCCTTCAGCGTAGTAAGATGCTGTAAAATCACTACTTGTCTTCTCTGTGTTGCACAGCCCTCCCTGTGCCCCCCCACATTATACATGCTAATCATAATACCCCCTTTCTTCTTCCCCCCCACTTCTCCCTCCCCACCCATCCTCCCCAGTCTCTTTCCCTTTGGTAACTGTTAGTCCATTCTTGGGTTCCGTGATTCTGCTGCTATTTTGTTCCTTCAGTTTTTCCTTTGTTCTTATACTCCACAGATGAGTGAAATCATTTGGCACTTGTCTTTCTCCTCCTGGCTTATTTCACTGAGCATAATACCGTCTAGCTCCATCCGTGTTGTTGCAATACATTCAAATACATTCAAGGTTTTTAAACCAGACACATGATGATTCAGATTCTTTATTTCTTAAGTTAATTATAAGTTGTTGTTTTTTTCAGGGAATCTGTCCTTTTAATCCACATTTTCTATATTCTTTTATTATACATTTAATGTACATAAGAGCTATACTGATATCTCCTTTTACCTTCCTGGTGTTGGTAATTTGTGTTTTCCTTGTTTTCATCTTTATTTTAAGCTCTTATCGATTTTATCAGTGTTTTCCAGGCACAGCGTTTTGACTTTGTTCATTCCTTTCTTGTGTGTTTGTTGATTTACTAACTTAGCCTCCTATTTTTATTATTTATTTAATTCTACTTTCTCTGGTTTTACCTTAGTGCTCTTCTTCTAGCATCTGGAGACAGATGCTCACAGCATTGACAGTGCTGTTTGTCAAAAGTACATCATCTGTGTCTGCAAATCTCCCTCTCAGTCCTGCTGTAGTTCCACTTTCCAAGTTTTAAGATGTGTTTCCCATTATCATTTAGTTCTAATTTTTCTAAACATTTCTTGTGGTTATTTTTAATTTCATAGACTATAGAAATCTACAGCTTAATTTCCAATCAGTTATTAATTTTTATTCAGCTTTTTATTAAGGATTTCTAGCTTAATTCATGGTGATCAGTATATTGCATGAATTTGGTCCTCTGAAATTTGTTGAAGCTTGCATATGACCCAAAATGTGGTATATTTTGGTAAAAGTTTCCTTTTCACTTGAAAAAAATGTGAATTCTGCAGTTAGTGGTTTGTATGCTTCAAATGTCATTTATATCAAATTTGTAATCACATTATTTAATATTCCAAAACCATTACTGATTGTTTTAACTGCTTGTTCTATCAGTAACTGCTTTAAAATCTCCAGCTATTATTGTGTACTTGTTTCTCTCTTTTTATTTAACTTACACTACTTGCTTTATGTATTTTAAGGTCATGTTATTAGGGGCATACTAATTTAATATTTTATCTTATTAAATCATCCATACTTAGTAGTGCCCCTTGCCTTAAAAATATACTTTACCTGATATTAAAATGGTTATGTTAGCTTTCTTTCACTTGATATTTGCAAGGCATATTGTTTTCTATGCTTTTATTTTGAACTTTCCTGTTTTTTATTTAATTTGTGTGTCTTCCAAGCTCCATGGGATTTGTTTTTTATTGCCACCCTATTTTTATTTTTACATGCAGCATCTTTACACCCATATTTAGAGTACTCACTAACAACCTGCAGTTCTGACCCGCCTGCATCTCTTTGCTCTCTGCTGTCTCGACTGCTCTTTGCTGCTTTTGCATTCATTCTGTGTTTCTTTTTCATTTATCAAATATTTCTATTATGCAAGTTTTCCCTTTTTAGAGCATTAGTCACACCTTCTATTATTCTTCTAGTTGTCAACCCAAATTTATGGCATGCACCTCTGCCTCATAGGAGGTAGCCTCTAGTTACCATTTCACCACTTTCCAGTGATTTAAGGACTTTAGATACATCTCCATTTACTCCATGCTTTAGGTGCTATTGTTATGTGTTTTAATTCTATATGTATTTTAAATACTACAAGACACAGCTGTTGTTTTAAAGTCAGTATTTATTTAGGGCACCCATGTATCTGTCTTTCCTGGTGCTCCTTGGCCCCCCATGTCTCCACATTTCCATCTGGGTTCACCCTCCTGCTGCCTGAGGACCACCCTGTAGTGTTTCTTTCAGCACCATCCTACCAGCAATGAATTCTCATTGTCCTTGATTATCTGAAATCATCTTAATTTGGCCTTCATTTTAGGGTATTTTTGAGAGTATTTAATTCTTTATTGACAGTTATTTTCTTCCATCACATTAAAGATGTACATCATTATTTCTTTTGAAAACTCAAACTCACCTGCCAGTCTCACCATTGTTCCATTGAAGGAATAGGTCTTTTTTTCTCAGGTGCTTTGAATATATTTTTTTTCTTTGTCTTTGGTTTTCACAGCTGCACAATCATGGGACTCACTGTGGCTTTCTTGCATTTCTCCTTTGGGGATTAATCGGGCTTCTTTAATCTATTACTATATTTTAAGAATTTCAAAAAGTTCTTGTCAAATAGTTATTAAAATATTGCTTGTACTTTATTCCCTTCTCTCCTTCCGAAACTCTATTTTCACATATGACCGACTTTTTCACCACCTCTTATATATTTCCTACTGATTCTCTCCATTTTCCATTATTTTGTTTCCCTCTAATCTAGACATATTCTTCTGGACTATTTTCAATTCATGATACTCTCATTTACCATGTCTAATCTAATATTAGACCCTGCTTTTAAATTCTTAATTTTGGGCTTTTTCTTTTAAGTTTTAAAATTTCCATCTGATTTTGTTCCATTTGCTAATAAAAAAGCTAATAATTACCTGAGTATATTAATCAATGTATACTTAATACACTCTGTATATTAAAATGCCAGGTTCTGGACATCTTTCTAAAATTGACTCTTTAATTTTTTTTCCTTTTAACTTGACAGTTGATCATTTGGTCCTGTTTGTGGCATGCCTAGTTATTTCCATTGAAATTACAAATAATTAAATTACAGAGGCTTTAGATGATATCCCACTGCAGAGAGGTTTTCTAGCAAGATAGGCAGAGCACCAGTCAGGATCGTGTTGATCTGAGTCTGTATTTCAGGCTTTATGAAGACGGGCTTCTCTCTGGTTCACCACTGTTTCTGGGTCACAGCTCTTTAGAGTTTCCAGTGAAAGCCTGGGAGTCCCTCTACCCAACACCCTGAATTCTGTAAATGAAGTTGCTAAAATTTCTTCCAACCATGTCACTTTCTTAGCCCCTGGGTTTCACTTCATTTCACCCAGCATGTGAACTTGGGACCCAAACAAGTGTGAAGCCTCAGGTAATCACCTGCTGAGCTCTGGACTGTTTTCCTTTCCTCCAGACCTGCAGCCCCTCACATGTTACCCTGAAATCCCCTCATTCTGCTGCCATCCCTTGCAGTGACACTGTGATAAGCTCAGGGCTTTTGCTCCCTAGATGGCCCCTAAGCCCTGAGACAGACAGCCTGAGAGACAGCGAGGGGGCAGGCGTGTACATGTTTCCCTTCCCTGGGTCCCAGTCCTTCCAGCCTCCACTGCTTGGCTGCTGCCCAAAGCCCTGCCCACTTTGAGGGTCATGCCCACCCAGGTGGGAAGGCAGTCAGTAAGCTGCTCCTTCATACCCACAGAGGAAGCCTGCTTTAGTACGTATTTTTTAATGTTCTTCAAAAAGTTTAAACTATGCTTAAACCTAGAGAGCTGATATTTAATGACCCTATAAGTGCATTTGTGTAGGACAGCTGGTTTCCTAATGACTTCTCAATTAAAAGTCAAATCGAATATTCACTAAGTCTTCTCCAAAGCAGAGTTTAAGTGTTATAAGAGCACTATAAAAAAAACGTTCTGAGCATTTTTTGATATGAAAGATATCACAGACACTTAAGTCCAGTAAGAGGGCATTTGACGTGAGCTTTGCTGAAAACAGTGAAGTGAGTGCACATGCCCCACAGGCCTGGGCCAGACCCTGCTGTTCATACTTTCACTCTCAGGTACAGTTTGAGGGCTCTGACCTGAGGAGCTCATCAGGAATTAGGGTAAAGATTCATGTACAAAAATATTTGTCATAATACAAAACAGAAAACATCCTTGATAGGGAGTAGTCAGATAATTATTAGCTTTCTTGGTGACTGTAAAAATATTTACATGCTATGTAGTAAGAAATGGATATATAGCAACATATATTATGATTTCAAATATAGAAAACTACATGTATATATCAAGAATAGAAGTGGAAGTAAACAAAGCTTAGGAACATTTGTCTTGGGGTACTAAAGGTCTCTGTCTCCTTTCTCCTCACCTTTTACATATTTTCTAAATGTCCTCAATACATGTGTTACTTTTGTGAAAAAAGGTAAACTTAAAAATATATAATAAGCAATGAAGATCACGGATGAATCTCACAGACATAAGGTTGAATAACAGAAGTAGACACAAAAGAGCATTATTAAAGTTATCAGAAACTATAAAATAAGCAAACTATGGTGATGGACATGGGCTAAGGGTCACTCTTGTGGTGATACTGAGTGGGAGGGAGCATGAGGGTCAGGATGATGGAAATGTTCTATAGCCTGCACTAGAAGATGGTTATCTATGAGGATACATATGTAGAAAATTCATCAAGCTCTAAAATTAAGGATTGTGTACTTCACTGTACATAAATTATACACAAATTTTAAAAAAGGAAAAACATGTAAGTGAAGAATGAACACAAAATGAAAATGGGTTTTATGGTTCTAATTTCTTTTAAACTATGCTATTTATATTACATTAAAAACAAATAATAGAGGCCCAGAAAGCTTTTAAGTGTGTTAATCAAGAAAGCAGTGTTAGGTTTTTGAGTCAAATTCCTTAAATTAATGGAAGGAAAACATGACAGTTTCTGAATCTTTCAGTTTTCCTCTTCTTAAGATTTCTTCATATCTTGCAGCATGTACATACTGTACATTTAGAATATAAATTTGGAAATAAACTGACAGGTGAGTATGTAACAGAGCTTTTCTCATTCCAAGCAAATTTGCATTTTCTGAAATCAGTGATTATAATACTGCTCTTTTAGCAGAAATGCTGACAGCAGTCACTTAGAAAATGAGCTGTATGCCATGTGTCCAACATGTTAAAATAATGTTTCCCTTTTTCTCAGTGCCCTTAATGAAACCAGAATTTCATATATTTGTTTGACACTGTGATAAACATTAAATATATTATCTTACTATGATGAAAATGGGTTTTTTGATTCTCAAGGTACTGCCTACTTTTTATGAATCAGTTAAATCAATATTCAAAATTTAATAGTCCATTATCAGAAAGTTTTTGAAAATAAAATCTATTTATATACCAGTAATGACTGCCTGACTAGTCTACATCTTAAAAATAATATATCTTAGAATTATTGTCTAAATTCATACACAAAATTGAACTCGAAATGGATCAAAGACCTGAATGCAAGTCATGAAACCAAAAAACTCTTAGAAGAAAACATAGGCAAAAATCTCTTGAATGTATACATGAACAATTTTTTCCTGAATGCATCTCCTCCGGCAAGGGAAACAAAAGAAAAATGAACAAATGGGACTACACCCAACTAAAAAGCTTCTGAACAGCAACGGACACCATCAGCAGAACAAAAAGGCATCCTACAGTATGGGAGAATATATTTGTAAATGACATATCTGATAAGGGGTTAATATCCAAAATATGTAAAGAGCTCACACACCTCAACATCCAACAAGCAAACAACCTGATTAAAAAATGGGTGAAGTATCTGAACAGACACTTCTTCAAAGAAGAAATTAAGATGGCCAACGGGCACATGAAAAGATGCTTCTTCACATCACTAATTATCAGAGAAATGCAAATTAAAACCACAATGAGATATCACCTCACACCAGTTAGGATGGTCAACATCCAAAAGACAAGGAACAACAAATGCTGGTGAGGATGTGGAGAAAGGGGAAAATTCCTACACTGTTGGTGGGAATGTAAATTAATTCAAACATTTTGTGGAAAGCAATGTAGAGGTTCCTCAAAAAACTAAAAATAGAAATATCATTTGACCCAGGTATTCCACTCCTAAGAATTTACCCAAAGAAAACAAGATCCCAGATTCAAAAAGACATATGTATCCCTATGTTTATCACAGCACTATATACTATAGCCAAGATATGGAAGCAGCCTAAGTGTCCATCTGTAGGTGAATGAATAAAGAAGAGGTTATACATATACACAATGGAATATTATTCAGCCATAAGAAGAAGACAAATCCTATCATTTGCAACAACATGGATGGAGCTGGAGACTATTATGCTCAGTGAAATAAGCCAGGAGAAGAAAGACAAGTACCAAATAATTTCCCTTGTTTGTGGAGTATAACAACAAAGCAAAACTGAAGGAACAAAACAGCAGCAGACTCACAGACTCCAAGAAGGGACTAGAAGTTACCAAAGGGAAGGGATTGGGGAGGGTGGGTATGTAGGGAGCGATAAGGGACACTACAATTAGCACACATAATGTAGGTGGGTCAAAGGAAGGCAGAACAGCATGGAGAAGACAAGTAGTGACTCTACAGCATCTGAGTACGCTGATGGACAGACAGTGACAGCAATGGGTTAAGGGGGGGATCATATAACATGAGTGAATGTTGTAACCACAATGCTGCTCATGTGAAACCTTCATAAGATTGTATATCGATACCTTAATAAAAAAGTATAATACACCTTAGAAACAAAACAAGTCCTAGGTCATTCACTCAACTACTGAGTGCCTATTATGTGCCAGACAGTAAACTTGGTACTGAGGATATGAAAAAGGAGTAAGGTACAGGTCCTGCCGTTGAAGAAATCACAGTGGAGTAGGAGAAAGCTACATTAACTGATAATGGAACTTTGCACCAGAGAAAACCATGGGAATATAAATGCACCAGCTTTAGATGAAACTGGCACCTGTGCATAGGATAGACCCATAAAGGAAATACCAGAGGCAGGAAAGCATGTGAAATGCCACTCATGAGCTGGAAATGAATTAATGAGGGCCTAAATTAGGGGTAGACAATGGAAATATAAAGAGAGCAAATGAAAAATAAACATAAAGAAGAAAGATGAGTCAAAGATACTCTGCAGTGATAAGAATGGAGAGACTGGTGACAGACTTCTGAACACAGGAGGAGCTTATTTAGAAGATGAGAATTAAAGGGCTCAGCTTTGTAATTCATTTTCCAGATAATCAAAGCAGCAGTAAGTAAGGATCTGGAGTTCAGGCTAATGTGAAATCTCAGGTCAAAGATTTGAGAATCATCTTCCTGGAGACATTGAAGCCTTTGGAATACAGACACAGACATTGACAGAATGTCTAGAACTGGTAGGGGACAGGAAAATGAGACAGAAAGATAAGTCTTAAAAGCAGGAAAAGAAAACTGTCACAGAAAAGAATTTCCAAGAGAAAGAGAGTGCTTGCTAAGTGTCAACTCACCTCAGTGAAGAGAAAGAAGGACTAAAAAGAAGCAAGTAGATTCAGCCATTAGGTCACTGGCGACTTTTACCAGGTGCTACATTGCCACTGAGTTTGTGACTCTATACCCTGCAAATATTATCTCTGCTTGTTAAGGACTGTCTATTTAACCTAACTTTCTGCAAAACTTTTCTTGTACTTTCTAATAGCTCTTATCACATCACCTATTATAGTATTATAGCATAGTTATATCTTTAATTCTCCCTTTAGATAGTACCCTCCTCCTCAAGTACCTAGATAAGAGCCCCAATAATTATTTCTTGAATGAAGAGCCAAATAAATTGGCCCACACGGGATAAAGAAGCCAAGGGAAAATGTTATGCTATTTAATGTTTACCAACAGTGAAACTGGATATTTATTAACACACACATGCATGCACGCACACACACGCACATACACTGAAACCCTGGTAGTAGTGGAAAGGAAATCGGTTTAAAAATGGTTGAGAAAACAAACAAAAAGCAATAATGCAAATAAAAAATGGGCAGAGGAGCTGAACAGACAGTTCTCCAAAGAATAAATTCAGATGCCAAAAGACACATGAAAAGATGCTCCACATTGCTACTCATCAGAGAAATGCAAATCAAAACCTCGAAGAGATATCACCTCACACCAGTAAGGATCGCCACCATCCAGAAGACAAACAACAGCAAATGTTGGCAAGGTTGTGGAGAAAGGGGAACCCTCCTACACTGCTGGTGGGAATGTAAATTAGTTCAACCATTGTGGAAAGCAATATGGAGGTTCCTCAAAAAGCTCAAAATAGAAATATCATTTGACCCAGGAATACCACTTCTAGGAATGTACCCTAAGATTACAGCAGCCCAGTTTGAAAAAGACAGATGCACCCCTATGTTTACCGCAGCACTATTTACAGTAGCCAAGAAATGGAAGCAACCTAAGTGTCCATCAGTAGATGAATGGATAAAGAAGATGTGGTACATATACACAATGGAATAGTATTCAGCCATAAGAAGAAAACAAATCCTACCATTTGCAACAATATGGATGGAGCTAGAGGGTATTATGCTCAGTGAAATAAGCCAGGCAGAGAAAGACAAGTACCAACTGATTTCACTCATATGTGAAGTATAAGAACAAAGAAAAACTGAAGGAATGAAACAGCAGCAGAATCACAGAACCCAAGAATGGACTAACAGTTACCAAAGGGAAAGGGACTGGGGAGAATGGGTGGGAAGGGAGGGATAAGGGTGGGGAAAAAGAAAAGGGGCATTACAATTAGCATGTATAATGTGGGGGCACAGGGAGGGCTGTACAACACAGAGAAGACAAGTAGTGATTCTATAGCATCTTACTACACTGATGGACAGTGATTGTAATGGGGTTTGTGGGGAGTACTTGGTGAAGGGGGGAGCCTAGTAAAGATAATATTCTTCATGTAATTGTAGATTAATGATACCAAAAAAAATGGTTGAGCAGAGACAGGCTCAAAAGGGATTATCCTGCCTGTTTCAAGGTGGCAGACTGAGAACTGGCTAGTTTCCCCCATCTACATCAAATCCTGGAAATGACAGAAAATTAATTAGTGGTCACACAAGAACAAAAGGAATTGAAGAGCTAGAAACTGCGAATACTCTGTTACCTAAAACAAATTAAAAATATGAAGAGGAAAATAACAGGCTGAGATGAACATGGATCTTCCAAAGTAAGAGACACACACAAAACAGCAACAGATTTGCCATTGCCCCTTGGCCACAGGTGGAATACAGGAACAGGAAGGGAAAGTGAACAGCACTGTTACTTGGACTACCACAGTGGGTGCAGCCAAGTCAAATGAGCCCATATTCATTCCCCACCAATACACCTGGCAGTGACCGAGGACCTATGACACCAGGAGGGAATAATGCATATTAAGACCTTAGAGACAGGGCAGAATCCTCAGTAGCTGGTGACACTTAGAAAGGGAAGCTTTGGTTCCCAGAAGATCAGCCACCAGGATATGTAGCCCAGAAATATATTCTACTCGCTCTTTTACTGCCACTAAAAAACACTTAAAAACTCCAATGGCAGGTCTTAGCCCTCTTCCCAAGCAGTCCAGAAGCAGAAGAGATAGACAATAAGGAATTTCAGTATTAAATATGCATATACAATGAAAGAATGAGCAAACTCTTGAGGAATGTAAAGCCTGTTCAAGACAGAAGACAAGTTAAACAAATGAACGCAACCAAAGAAAGACTTAAAATATAATCAGAATAGAATTTCAAACTTAGTATGTTGACTTCTGCTTCTAGCTATAATGTAACAGGAACCATATGTACCTTTCATTTAAAACAACTAGAAAACTGGCCAAAATATATAAATCTGTATTCAGTTACTGGACAACAGGCAACATAGGACTATGGTGCCTGAGAGGGGAAATGAATGAGATGAGGCCTATGATCTCCTGGCTTTCTGTTGTGAGACACATTCTGGACTGCAAAACAGGGACATAGATCCCAAGCAGAGCATACCTGCCTTGCTGAGTGGAGGAGACAGAAATTAGAATTCAAGAAATCTGAGGTTTCTGGAAGGTGTGGGGCAAAGTTCCAGAGAGAAGGAAGCTGTGTAGGAAACTAAAGCTCAATTTACACAGGAATGTCAGTAAGTCTTTGCTAGACACTAAGATGTGTGGGCACTGGGTCAAATTTTACAAAGCTGGGCAAAGAATGACTAGGGAAGTGTGAGCTGAATGGTTCCCAGAGCTCACATAGGTCTTAGAATCATTCAGATTTCCACCAGCCAAAGTGCAGAGTTTTCATTAAACATTCAAGATATTCAGTAGAGACCTTAGCAGGACCATACCTTAGTAGTGAGGCTAGAAACTATCTCTAGTGTAATGATTATATTTTAATACCCACCCTAGCAAAACTTGAAAAAAGCAAACAGAACTGTAAGTCATTTAACTACCTTCCAAAGCTCAAAATTCTTTAAAGGAGGACAACGAAATCCAGAGACCTGACAATGTAATGTTCACAATGACAAGTATCCAGGGAAAAAGAAAAATTACAGGCATGCCTTGTCTTATTGGTCGCTGCTTTCTTAAGTTTTACAGATACCGCATTTTTTAAAAATTGAAAGTTTGTGACAACCCTGCATCAAGCAAGTTTATTGGTGCCATTTTCCCACAAACATTTGCTTACTTAGTGTCTCTATCACATTTTGGTAATTCTCACAATATTTCAAACTTTTGCATTATTATTATATTTGTTACAGTGACCTATGATCAGTGATTATGACTTGCTGAAAGCTCAGATGATGGTCAGCATATTTAGCAATAAAGTATTTTTAAATAAAGGTATATGTAATATTTCTTTTCTGACATAATACTCTTGCCCACTTAAAAGACTAAGGTATAGTTAAATTAACTTGTAATACCCTGGTAAACCCAAACATTCATTTGATTCACTTTATTGCAAACTTGCTTTATTCCAGTGGTCTGGAACCAAACCTGTAATATTTCTGAGGCATGCCTGTATTCGACATACCAAGAAGCAGGAAAATGTAATTTACACCCAGAAGAAAAACAAACAGACAGAAATGCTGGAATAATAAACACTATGGAATTATCAGACACAGATGTTAAAGAGTTATATGTTCAAGTATTTAAAGGAAAACAATAATGAGAAAAAAGGAACATCTAGAGGTAAATATTTTTGTCTAATAATCTTCCCAGAAACAAGGAAGTATATCACATCTATGAAAAAAGAACAGGAAATGGGAAAAAGAACCAATTAGTGAACCTAAAAACCAAAAATCTAACTGCTGAAATACAAACCTCAATCAACTTGAGAGACCTGAAGCCCTGGCAATGGAAAATGACTTGAATCAATATAATCTATCCTGAAGAATCGCTTAAAGACTCAGGAAATGGTTGCACAAGGAAACCTGAAAGTGGTGTGACTGGAGCTAAAATAATGTTGATCAGTTGAAATGTCTTAAGCAGCAATTCAATTCCTATATCTCATCTCATATTCTATGTTACTGGGTGAGCAGAAATATAGAGCCTTAGTCCATTGATGAACTAACTAAATCAGAGGGTTTCTAGGCTTAACAACCCTAGGTACAGTTGAGGACAGGACCGCCACACTAAAAGTTAATTAAATCAATATATGCATTCTGTATACTGACACACCTCTCAGTCTTCTGTACCCAGGAGACCAAAACTATGGCAATCAGGCCTTTTCCATCTGGGTAGAAGATTGGAAAAATCTTCTCCTGGAACTCTATCAATTCCTGAGTAAAGATAAAAAACTGGGAATCTCCAATGAAACAACACAGTCAGGTCACTCTTCCATAGTGAGACTCACAGCTCACAGATGTCACCTACTGGCTTAAATTCCATTTGGTCTCATACTTAGTTACTTACTCTTAACTAGAAACTGACAACCAGGTATATCTAGCAATCAACTAAAGAAACTTCCTAACATATAATAGAGAAAAAAATATACACACCCAATAGCAGACACTTGGAGGAAAAAAGAAACTATATGAACAGAAAGAAAATAACAAAATTTGTTTTTCTCAGAGAGCTAAGACAGACATTGTAAAATAAAAAAATAAGAAACAGGTGCTATTTTAAAAGGAAAAATCAGGGAACAAGATTAACTCATATATATAAAAAATACAATAGCAAAAAAAAAGGTTACAAGAGAAAGTTTATACAGCACCCTAGAAAACAGAGCAGAAAGACAAAGGTGTGAGAAACAGAAGAATAAAAAAGAAAAGAAAATCAGAGAACCAATCCCAGAAGGGTCGATACATGAATAAAGACATTCATGAAAGAGAAGGCAGAAAATTGAGGAGACCATCAACTAAGTAATTCAAAGCAATTTCCTAGAACCAAAGGATATGAATTTACAGATTAAATGGGCCCATCAGTAGCCCAGCACCATGAAACAAAATGGACCTACAACCAAGCACCTCTCTGTGACATCTCAGAACACTGGAGACAAAAAGATGATCTTACAAGTTCACAGACAAAACAATAATTCACAACAAACAATCAGGAATTGGATCACTGTTAAGTTTTTCAAAAGCAATTCTGGAAACTATAAGACAATGGAACAATGTCCTCATTATTCCAAAGGGAAATTATTTCCAACTTAAAATTCTATTCCAAGAGAAACTATTAAGTATTATGGTATAAACAAGATTTCAAGATATGTAAGGTCTCGAAAAATTTATTCCTACACATCCTTTCTTCAAGCAAATATGTATGAGAGAGGATTTCCCTGACCACCTTTTATAAAATAACAAATCTTTACTTTCATCCTGGCTTCACTATCCTTCTAACCTTCCCTGAAACACTGACATGGTACATTTTCTTTTAATCTCCCCAAATGTGAAACATGGTCACTATAATATAAGCTCCAAGAGGATAAGGACTGTATGTTCTTTGATGTGATGTGAGCACCTAGAACCACTTCTGATAACCAACAGAGCAATAAACAATGTACTGCCTTGATGGAAGTTAAGAAAATAATTTTACAAAAGTAGACAATGGAGCAATAGCACAATCAGACTATTCAGTTGTAAGAGTAAAACTGACGCATTTTCAGAAATACAAGGTGCAGACAGGTCTTATTCAGAGACCTCTTTCTGAAAGCAGAAAGAATATTGTCCAAAAGGGAAAGAGATCACTCCCTTTGTGGACTATGGTTTCCCACAATATTCCAAGTCGGAAATCCATCCTTCTATCAACTTAATTAGCAGAAACTATCTACCTCTGGCTCTCCTCTTTCACAGAGAAGTGGCTTTCACTGAATTAATTTAATCTTACTGAAACTCCTTATTACAATGATTCAGTTAATAGAAATTCATCCTAAAAGAAACAGAAACACAGACAGTCAAAAGTCTAACATTAATAGAATTCCGCTGGGGATGGTTATGGCCAAGATCAGAATAGCTGATGCTCTTCTCTCCCTTCACTGCAGCCTCGCTGCAGCTGCAGCTGCCCGACACGGGAGAAGCTCACTGTTCACAGCACAGAATGTCAGCTTTGAACCACACAACTGAAGGCAAGCCGCCAGTAAGCAGCAGGAGATAGCTGAAATTAAAATAGAAATTAACAGGAAAACTGGACTGCTTCTCAGAAACTTGGCTACTCAATGAAGGCCTGTTATACTTATATTTCCAAGCATTCGAAGCTAAAAACAATTTATTTAGTCATCTCTGACACATCCATTTCATTCATCAAATGTTCAGAAACTAAGGTTTGCCTCTTGAGACTTACAGACATCAGCTTCAGACATAGAAAACAGCCTATGAACTCTTTTAGTGCTGTGATTAAGTCATTCATTTCTTTTAAATCCCCAGCACTAGTCACAGTACCAAGCACGCAGAACTTAATAGACTCACACAACTCCCTCATTTTAGGAAACAGCGAGGTTCAGAAATTTTATATTGTTTATCTCAGGATATTTATATTTGAAGTTAGATCTAGGACAAGTACACAGACCTTGCTGTGGACTTTTAATGTCTGACAATATTTAAACAAAGGTGACGGGGAGAGCAACATCTTTTTGAATCATGAATCCTGCTGGTTCTTTCATGCAGTTACTAGGCTCCCTAAAAGTTAACTAGAAAGATTTACAAATAACCCCATTAGATCAGACCTCTTCAATGGTAACTACATTACACACACACCTAATAAAAGTTCAAAAGGACATATCCTAAATTTTATATCTAAGGATAGTCTAATTTTACCCGCATGAATTTAACATTTGCATACCCCTTCTGAAGTATACACAATTTACTACCTTTCTACATTGACATTCACCACTCTCAGACGTGAGAGCAGCATTCACCTATACATGCTCACAGCAGACTCTGTTAAGGTAACAAAGGTCACAGAACATGTGACTGGGATGTGGCTGGCAAGGCAGACTGAGGCTGCATCATTACACCAGTTCTGCACTAACTTTTAATTTTATATTGAAGGCAATGGGGAGCCACAAATACATTTTTTCACTTCTTTTGTTATTCATTTTATTATCATTAATCTACAATTACATGAAGAACATTGTGGTTACTGGACTCCTCCCTTCACCAAGTCCCCTTCAACAAACCCTATTACAGTCACTGTCCATCAGTGTAGTAAGACGCTGTAGACTCACTACTTGTCTTCTCTGTGTTACTCATCCCTCCCTATGCCCACCCCACATTATACATGCTAACAGTAAAGCCTCCTTGCTTTTCTCCAACCTTATTCCTCCCTTCTGACCTCTCCTTCCCAGTCCCTTTCCCTTTGGTAGCCATTAGTCCATTCTTGGATTCTGTGATTCTGCTGCTGTTCTGTTCCTTCAGTTTTTCTTTGATCTTATATTCCACATATGAGTGAAATCATTTGGTACTTGTCTTTCTCCACCTGGGATATTTCACTGAGGATAATACCCTCTAGCTCCATCCATGTTGTTGCAAATGGTAGGATTTGTTTTTTTCTTATGGCTGAGTAATATTCCATTGTGTATATGTACCACATCTTCTTTATCCATTCATCTACTGATGGACATTTAGGTTGCTTCCATTTCTTGGCTATTGTAAATAGTGCTGTGATAAACATACAGGTGCATGTCTCTTTTTCAAACTGGAGTGCTTCATTCTTAGGGTAAATTCCTGGAAGTGGAATTTCGGGGTCAAATGGTATTTCTATTTTGAGCTTTTGATGAACCTCCATACTGCTTTGCACAATGGTTGAACTAATTTGCATTCCCACCAGCAGTGTAGAAGGGTTTGCCTTTCTCCACAACCTAAAGAACATTTGTTGTTGTTTATCTTTTGGATGGTGATGATCCTTACTGGTGTAAGGTGATATCTCATTGTGGTTTTAATTTGCATTTCACTGATGACAAGCGATGTGGAGCATCTTTTCATGTGTCTATTGGCCATCTGAATTTCTTCTTCAGAGAACTGTCTGTTCAGCTCCTCTGACCTTTTTTTTATTGGAATATTTTCTTTTTGTTTGTTGAGGTGCATGAGCGCTTAATATATTTTGGATGTCAACCCTTTATCAGATCTGTCATTTATGAATATATTCTCCCATACTGTAGGGTACCTTTTTGTTCTATTGATGGTGTCCTTTGCTGTATAGAAGCTTTTCAGCTTGATACAGTCCCACTTATTCATTTTTGTTTCCCTTGCCCAGGGAGATATGTTCATGAGAAGTCGCTCATGTTTATGTCCAAGAGATTTTTGTCTATATTTTTTTCTAAGAGTTTTATGGTTTCATGACTTACATTCAGGTCTTTGATCCATTTCAAATTTACTTTTGTGTATGGGGTTAGACAGTGATCCAGTTTCATTCTCTTACATGTAGCTGTCCAGTTTTGCCAGCACCATCTGTTGAAGAGACTGTCATTTCCCCATTGTATGTTCATGGATCCTTTATCATATATTAATTGACCATAAATGTTTGGGTTAATATCTGGGGTTCCTATTCTGTTCCACTGGTCTGTGGCTCTATTCTTGTGCCAGTACCAAATTGTCTTGATTACTGTGGCTTTGTAGTAGAGCTTGAAGTTGGGGAGCGAGATCCCCCCAACTTTATTCTTCCTTCTCAGGAAATCTTTGGCTATTCGGGGTCTTTGGTGTTTCCATATGAATTTTTGAACTATTTGTTCTAGTTCGCTGAACAAAGTTGTTGGTAATTTGATAGGGATTCCATCAAATCTGCATATTGCTTTGGGCAGGATGTCCATTTTGACGATATTAATTCTTCCTAGCCACAAGCATAGGATGAGTTTCCATTTGTTAGTGTTCTCTTTAATTTCTTTTAAGAGTGTCTTATAGTTTTCCGGGTCTAGGTCTTTCACTTCCTTGGTAAGGTTAATTCCTAAGTTTTTTATTCTTTTTGATGGAATTGTTTTCTTGATTTCTCTTTCTATCACTTCATTGTTAGTGTATAGGAAAGCCACAGATTTCTGTGTGTTAATTTTGTATCCTACAACTTTGCTGTATTCTGATATCAGTTCTAGTAGTTTTGGAGTGGAGTCTTGAGGGTTTTTTATGTACAATATCATGCCATCTGCAAACAGTGACAGTTTGAATTCTTCGTTACCAATCTGGATTCCTTGTATTTCTCTGTGTTGTCTAATTGCCATGGCTAGGACCTCCAGTACTATGTTGAATATCAGTGGGGAGAATGGGGATCCCTGTCTTGTTCCCAATCTCACAGGAAAAGCTTTCGGCTTTTCACAGTTCAGTGTGATGTTGGCTGTCGGTTTATCGTATACTGCCTTTATTATGTTGAGGTACCTGCCCTCTATACCCATTTTGTTGAGAGTTTTTATCATGAATGGAAACTGAATTTTGTCGAATGCTTTTTCAGAAACCATGGAGATGATCATGTGGTTTTTGTCCTTCTATTTGCTTATGTGGTGGATGATGTTGATGGATTTTCAAATGTACCATACTTGAATCCCAGGAATGAATCCCACTTGGTCATGGTGTATGATCCTTTTGATGTATTTTTGATTTCAGTTTGCTAATATTTTGTTGAGTATTTTCGCATCTATATTCATCAGGGATATTGGTCTGTAATTTTCTTTTTTGGTGGGGTCTTTGCTTGATTTTTGGTGTTACGGTGATGTTGGCTTCATAGAATGAGTTTGGGAGTATTCCCTCCTCTATTTTTTGGAAAACTTTAAGGAGAATGGGAATTATATCTTCTCTGTATGTCTGATAAAATTCTAAGGTAAATCCACCTGGCCCAGGAACTTTGTTCTTGGGTAGTTTTTTGATTACCACTTCAATTTCCTTGCTGGTAATTGGTTTGTTTAGATTTTGTGTTTCTTCCTTTGTCAGTTTTGGAAGGTTGTATTTTTCTAGAAAATTGTCCATTTCTTCTAGGTTTTCCATCTTCTTAGCATATAGGTTTTCATAGTAGTCTCTAATAATTCTTTGTATTTCTGTTGGGTCCGTTGTGATGTTTCCTTTCTCATTTCTGATTCTGTTGATGTGTGCTGATTCTCTTTTTCTCTTAATAAGTCTGGCTAGAGGCTTATCTATTTTGTTTATTTTCTCAAAGAACCAGCTTTTGGTTCCTTTGATTTTTTTCTATTGTTTTATTCTTTTCAGTTTTGTTTATTTCTTCCTTGATCTTTATTATGTCCCTCCTTCTGCTGACTTTAGGCTTCATTTGTTGTTCTTTTTCCAATTTTGATAATTGTGACAATAGACTATTCATTTGGGCTTGTTCTTCCTTCTTTAATATGCCTGGATTGCTATATACTTTCCTCTTAAGACTGCTTTTGCTGCATCCCAGAGAAGTTGGGGTTTTGTGTTGTTGTTGTCATTTATTTCCATATTTTGCTGGATCTCCATTTTAATTTGGTCATTGATCCATTGACTATTTAGGAGCATGTTGTTAAGCCCCCATGTGTTTGTGAGCCTTTTTGCTTTCTTTGTACAATTTATTTCTAGTTTTATACCTTTGTGGTCTGAGAAGGTGGTTGGTAGAATTTCAATGTTTTTGAATTTTCTGAGGCTCTTTCTGTGGCCTAGTATGTGGTCTATTCTGGAGAATGTTCCATGTGCACTTGAGAAGAATGTGCATCCTGTTGTTTTGGGGTGTAGAGTTCTGTAGATGTCTATTAGGTCCATCTGTTCTATGGTGTTGTTCAGTGCCTCTGTGTCCTTCCTTATTTTCTGTCTGGTGGATCTGTCCTTTGGAGTGAATGGTGTATTGAAGTTTCCTAAAATGAATGCACTGCATTCTATTTCCTCCTTTAATTCTGTTAGTATTTGTTTCAGATATGCTGGTGCGCCTGTGTTGGGTGCATATATATTTATTATGGTTATATTCTCTTGTTGGACTGAGCTCTTTATCATTATGTAATCTCCTTTTTATCTCTTGTTACTTGCTTTGTTTTGGAGTCTATTTTGTCTGATACTAGTACTGCAACACCTGCTTTTTTCTCTCTATTGTTTGCATGATTATCTTTTACCATCCCTTGACTTTTAGTCTGTGCATGTCTTTGGGTTTGAGGTGAGTCTCTTGTAAGCAGCATATAGATGGGTCTTGTTTTTTTATCCATTCAGTGACTCTATGTCTTTTGATTGGTGCATTCAGTCCATTTACATTTAGGATGATTATCGATAGGTATGTACTAATTGCCATTTCAGCCTTTAGATTCGTGGTTACCAAAGGTTCCAGGTTACTTTCCTTACTATCTAAGCGTCTAACTTAACTCACTTAGTATGCTGTTACAAACACAATCTAAAGGTTCTTTTCTATTTCTCCTCATTTTTCTGCCTCCTTCATTCTTTATATATTAAGTATCAAATTCTGTACTTTTTGTCTATCCCTTGATTGACTTTGAGGATAGTTAATTTAATTTTGCATTTCATTCATAATTAGCTGTTCTACTTCCTTTACTGTGGTTTTACTTCCTCTGGTGACAGCTATTCAACCTTACGAACACTTCCATCTATAGCAGTCCCTCCAAAATAGAGTGTAGAGATGGTTTGTGGGAGGTAAATTCTCTCAGCTTTTGCTTATCTGGAAATTGTTTCATCCCACCTTCAAATTTAAATGATAATCTCGACGGATAAAGTAATCTTGGTTCCAGGCCCTTCTGCTTCATGGCATTAAATGCATCATGCCACTCCCTTATGGCCTGTAAGGTTTCTGCTGAGAAGTCTGATGTTAGCCTGATGGGCTTTCCTTTGTATGTGATCTTATTTCTGTCTCTGGCTGCTTTTAGCAGTATGTCCTTATCCTTGATCTTTCCCATTTAATTACTATGTGTCTTGGTTTGTCTTCCTTGGGTCCCTTGTGTTGGGAGATCTATGGATCTCCATGGCCTGAGAGTCTATGTCCTTCCACAGATTGGGGAATTTTTCAGCAACTACCTCCTCAAAGACACTTTCTATCCCTTTATCGTTCTCTTCTTCTGGTATCCCTATAATGTGAACATTGTTCCGCTTGGATTGGTCACACAGTTCTCTCAATATTCTTTCATTCTTAGAGATCCTTTTTTCTCTCTGTACCTCAGCTTCTTTGCATTCGTCTTCTCTAGTTTCTATTTCATTTATTGTCTTCTCCACCGTATCCAACCTCCTTTTAATACCCTCTATCATGCTCTTCAATGACTGGATCTCCGACCTGAATTCATTCCTGAGTTGTTGTATGTCTTTCTGTACCTCTATTAGAATGTTGATGATTTTTATTTTGAACTCCCTTTCAGGAAGAATCACGAGGTCTATATAATTTAAATCTTTCTTGGGAGTTGTATTAATAATTTTACTCTGGACGAGGTTCCTTTGGTGTTTCATGTTTGTATATGGCGCCCTCTAGTGTCCAGAAGCTGTAGACTCTGGAGATGCTCAGCCCCTGAAGCAATGTCAGGGATCGCAGGGGAGCAGTACTGGTGCCCCATTCAGTGAGGTCTGCTCTTTTCTCCAGGTGTGTGCCGTCTGGCACCATCCTGTTTCCTGTTGCTGTCTCAGGATTAGTTGCGCCAACTATATTTTCTAATTGTATCCAGTTTTAGGAGGAAGCCTCTGTCTCTCCTCTCATGCCGCCATCTTTAGTCAAATCCACAGATAACATTTTAAGTAGAAACTGAAAAGGATCATATCTGTATTTCACAAAGATAATTTTGATAGTAATGGAAGGTGGACTAGAAGAGGGACATCCCTGGAGGCAGAGACATAAAGCTTCTGAAGTACAGATGAAAAATTATGATGGTCCAAACTAAAGATGGAAGAAACTGGACAGGTGAGGACAGATTTAAGAATGCTGCAACTAGGACCTTGAGTAACTACTTAAAAACCTAAAGAAATAAAACTTAAATCAGAGTCACACTGGTGTTATAATGTAAGCAAAGTCTTCAAATTTTATCTAAACTCATAATAAAAGGAAAATTAACAGATTTTCTAACATTACCTCCTTGCTATTAAGATGTTAACCAAGGCCACAGAAATTGTCCCATAGGTTCTCTGAGTAACCAAGTATCTAAAGGTATTTTGGCTGAAACAAAGCCCCTTTTTAATAACCACAGCCTGCATCCTAGTATTTTACCACTGAAACAGAAAGACAGGAAATGAATCCATAAACCTTGGGCACATGCTTTGCCAGGAGAGACAGAGCATATCAAGAAGCAGAAATCTGAAAACAGAAGCAGTGGGTAATTTAATTACCAGGCCGGAATCTGCTGACTGCTGGTTTAATCGTTTGAGCAGTGCCTGAACTGTCTTATGAGGTGGCCGCCCTACAATTTTTATGCCATTTCCTGCATGTGACCACATGGATAAATGTGAGAAATAGTTCTAAAGAATGTAGGAATCTTGAATAACTTTCATTAATCATACTTATGATTTCAAAGGAAAATGATAAAGAGTCAAAACCTTATATTTGTAAATGACCGAAGGCTCTTTTTAGCAAATTCATTTGACATTTTCACTGTATATTCTCTGCTGCCAGATTAAGAAAATAATATCCTTCAGAGATTAGCACCAATTTCTATAGAAGAATTGGAAAACAAAAACTTCTGAGATCAAATTTATATGCTCTCATTTATCATTCTACTCTGGAAAAGTTACTTTGGGGAGATGCAGGAGTGGCAAGAAAGAATGTAACTGTAGGGTGGTAACTACCAGTAAGTGATCAAAAACTGTGCAGTACACTAGAGGAAGCCAACTTTTCCCTTGATTCAGTTAGTATTTCCTCATTCATGTTTACCTTATAAAGACTAAACCAACAAAACACTTCTTTCAAACATTGAACAAAGAAGGACCTCAGACTACTTAACCTGGCAGTGTTCTACCTGCTTCACTGGGTAAATAAGGTGTAAAAGGCCAAAGGAGACTATCACACCATTCATTCAACAGGTGTTCATAAAATGCTGTGTATTGTGCTAAGTTTTAGCAGAAGCTTACAATCTAGTAGAGATAAGATACAGAGATTTTAAATAACAATGAAAGGCAGTATATAGATAGATTGTAAAATGAGCTGTGCAGGCAAGAGAACTGTAATGCTTTCATATGAGGAAATCGTTGTGGATTGAATTAATTGAGAAGGACTTCATGCAAGAGATGGAATTTCAGCTATGCCTTTAAAAAGGGCAAGATCTGAATTTGTAGAGAGCAAGGGGCTTTCTAGGGCTCCAGCGCAACATGAGCAGATTTGGTATCAGAAATTTAGATGGTCATCTTCAGCAGGGAAATCAGCTTAGCTGTGGGCTTTGTGGGCATCAGATTAGATTTGGTAAGAAGTCCATGCCCAGTTCCCAAAATACTGGAGACAGGGCTCAAATGCATCCTACTTCCATCAAGTAGGGAAAATTAAGGGAATATAGGACTATAGTGACATAAGAAGTTCTATCAAGATTAGTTGTATCCACCATAGTGGACACAGTATTAAATTAATTATATCTATCAAGATTCAATTCAATTTAGTGGCATGTTTAAGAGGATGAGGGGAGGACAGAGAATCCCTCAGGCAGAAGAAACACTCATTTGCAAAGTCACTGAAAGAGAAGAAGGCTTGTTAATTGTAAAGAACTTTAAGAAGGCACATACCAGTTAGTAGAGTGAAGTTGTTAAAAGCTCTTAGTCTGAAGTCAGACTAAAGCTTCAACTCTTAAAGCCTTATTTACTTATTTACTCTATGCCTTCAGCAAACTGTTTAACCTCTCTGTTCCTTGGTTTCCTCTATTATAAAGTGGAAATATTAATAGTCCCTATCATACAAGGTTTTTGATGATGAAATGGCATAACATATATACAGGACTTAGCACCATGCCTACCACATAGTAGGTGTTAAAGAAGTGATAATCTTTATTGTTACTGTTTTTAGGCTGAGTTGTGTGAAATTGTTGGCTGATTAAGGATCCTGGACTTTATTCCAATGGAAGCCCCTGAAAATTTTGTCACAGTTTTAATAGGATTTTTGTTTTAAAAAGATAGCTTACTTAGTACTTTTTTAAAGAAATCACAAAGGGAAGATGTATTCTAGAATTTACTGCCAAGAAAAGTTTAGCTTTTTTGGATGAGTAGGTACCTTTCTCTCTCTTAGATGAAATTCTGTAAATGATTATTCCTTCTTCTCACTTTGACAACCACAAAGCTTTGGGCCAAATCTGAAGCTCTCAGGCCCTTGCTGCCTGCACAGTCGTGCTCCCTTCCCCTACCTCCCATAATTGCTTCCTACTCTTAAAGGTATTTTCTGATTCAGTTATTTATTCTTCATAAAATTGTTTTTCATTGAAGTGCTGTTAATATACTTATGTTATGATGTTTTCAATGTACATCACATTGGTTCAACAGTCCCAGTGATCAACTTATATCATGATTGAGAATTATTGTGCCCCTTTATCCCCAACCATCCGATAACCACTAGTCACTTCTCACATCTATGAAGTTCTTTATTCTAATTTTTATTTTAGAGTTATTTTTCTATTATTCCTCTTTAAAGCTCCCTCAACCACTTATGGAATGAGGGTAATGAGGGTACAGACAAAAACAAAGGACATACACACCACAGCCTCATAATGCATGAATCACACACCACAGATGCATTCATAGCATGCCACCAAAATCACTCTTTTGGGGTAAACCTAGTCAGATGGAGCAAGAAAATCAGATGGTCCAGGAAACCTCTCTTTATTCACAGGGGCAGCAGCTGAGGAGAGTGCAAAGGACTGAGGCCTCCTGAGTAGCAGGACAGTTAGGATGATTCAGCCTAGGAGCAGAAGGGGGCCTGAGAGTGACATACTGCCACTAAGTTACACACAGGCTCAAGTTCAAAGTTTTTAGTTTTTGTATACAAATGTTTTCCTGAAAGTACTTCACCCTCTTCATAGCCTTCAGTTGCTCCACTGTTCTGTGTTCTCAGCTCATGGGACCCCTTGAATGCTTCCCTTATCTCCCTTCTGAACCTGGACTTCCTGGTCAAGCCATTTCAACTCTGAGGTCTCTGGGCACAGCAACTCCTACACACCTTTTACCTTCTACCATTCCAATCATCAGCCTGGGTCATTCATACTTTTTCTCCTCCTGGGTTGGGAAGCACTGCTGACTGTGAGTCTGCCATGAACTCCCTCACTGCTAATTATTAATGCTTTTATTCATCCCTTGACTATCATATAGCACCACCAACTGCTCCAAACTTTTCCCACACTATAGCGTGTAATGTATTGGTCTTTCCTGATATTCAACCACTACATTACAGATTGACTTAAATCTACTCTACATTAACCAACCCATCTTCCATTTCAGTCCAAAGCACTGTGTCACCACATCCTCAGCATGAGCTCTAATTTGCACTGTGACTGCTTCTATGCATGCCTTTCTCAGGGAAGGTGAAATTCCTCTCTTCTAGGTTAACCATTCCCTCTGTGCCCTTGATCTCATCATCTCTTGTTTACCCTGGGACCTAGTTTCATCACTCCCTCTTTTCCTGTTTATACTCTTTTCTTTTCTAACACTAAGATCACCACCACTAATGAAACTGTGACACAATACTGAGTTCAAGGAACCCTGATTATCCCTCGGTTCTTTCCTTTTCTCCTTCCTTCTACCCTGACTACCTCAAAATAGTTTTGTAATACCTTTCTCCCTCTCCTCACCATCCATGTGTCCATAACCTCTTGAAATATGGCTTTATATCCCCATTGATTGAAAAGTACTCTCTTTAAAGTCATTGGTGATATCTGAATCACTCTTACTCTGAGCTCTCTCCCCTCAGGCTAATCAGGATAGAAACTGTGCTTAATTTCCAAGAATCTCTTTTACTTCACCAACTCGTATCCTCACCTGCCTGCTAACAAAAGCATAATCAGAACTCCTCAGCCTTCTTTTAAGATATCATTATTAATTATAGTTTCACTCAAAACTTCCATGCAAATAATTCCCCAATCTATACTGCTAATAATAAACTCCCCTTTTTCTAGAGAAAAGGATTTATCGAGTATAACTTACATAAAATAAAATGCAAATTCTTAGCTGGTTACTTATGAGATCTGATAATTGTATGCTGAGTATAACTACCACTTAAACCAGATATAAAACATTCACCAAGGTAGTTCTCTATCCAGTCAATTGTCCCTTCTCCCCAGAAATAATGAAAAGAGCCAATCACTTTTCAACTCCTATTATTATTAGTGTTGCCTGTTCTAGGCATGTAAATACAACTCCATGCAAACAGAACCATACATTATATGCTCTTGTGTGTCTAGCTTCTTTTGCTTAGCATATGTCTGCTATATTTGTTCATGTTGTTGCACATATAAGTACTCATTCCTCTTTGTTGCTGTGTCCTTCCTTGTCCACTGTATTACTATATTACAATTTGTTTTGGATACAGTATCTTATTGATGGGCATTTGGGTTCCTCCTGCTAGAGAAAAAAGGTTGCTATGCCAATTGCACAAGTCATTTAATGGACATATTGTTTTCATTTTTCTTAGGTAAACCTAGGAATGGAATGCTGGGTAGATGTTTAACTTTGTAAGAAACTGTAAAACAGTTCTCCTAAGTGGCTGTACCATGTTATGCTCCCACCTGTAATGTATTAGAGTATACTAGTTGTTTCATATCCTCACTAACATCTAGTATTATCAATCTTTTAAGTTTTAATCATTCTAGTTGATATGTAATCACACTGTAGTTTTTAATTTCTCTGATGACTAATAATGTTGAGTCATTTTTCATATACTTACTGGCCATATTTATTGGCCATTTGTAGATCTTCTTTTGTGAAGTGTCTGGTTCTAGTCTCTTACTCATTGTTAAATTGGGCTGTTTGTCTTTTTGCTGTTGAATTTAAGTTCTCCTTTAAATGTCATTTGCTTCTGAAACTGCAACTGCCAACAGCTCATATCAAACTAAGTGTCCTTATGTTATTTCCAACAGCACATTTAAAACCTAGTTTATAATTTTTAGTGGGGAACAAGACCTCTCTAGTGCTGCCAACCACACCGCAAATATTCTTCAATCATATTTACTTGAAATCCTAACTAAATGTTTTCCTCTTGACAGTCAATATGAATTCTTGAGAGGTAGTAGAGTATAATTATTAACATACAGGCTCTGGGACTGCATGGTTCAAGTTCTGCCACTTATTTGTTGTGAGACTTTACACAAATCACTGAATCTTTCAGTGACCATCTCACAAAGTTTTTGTGAGGTTTAAACAAATAAATCATGTAAAGCATTTAAATAGTACCCAACAAAAAGGGAGTGATCAATAAATGTTACTTGTTATTTTTAGAACTGGAAACACCTTTAGCTTTAAACCTTTTCTCATGATTCTCACAACTAGTATCTTTCTAGGCCTTCAGCCCGTTACCTCTACACAATTCAAATAGTCTCTTAAATGGCATCTTTTCTCCTCCTCTAATTGAGAATGCACATCCTGATGGATTTATCTTCCTAAAAAAAGTCTTTATACACATCATCACCTTTTGGTTCACACATGTCCAATCTAAAAAATAATCTTAACTCTTTATCCAGACATTCAAGGTCTCTGACAACTTGTCTTTACAAACCTCTCTAACATGTGCCACAATACAGGAGTAGGGAAGGAATTCAAAGGGCATTCCAAAAACTATGCCTAAAAGAGAAAAATCCAGAAGCAGCAATATAAGCATATTACCTAGGGATATGGAGGTAAATCTAATCAGCTAAAAGAAGTGAAAACTGGTTGCCTCTGAGGAAGGGAAATGGGGGTGGAGAGGAAGATGGGAAACTGGTATTTTTTGAAAAAAACCTTGGAGAATTATTTGACTTCTCATACTAGTACATATTCAACTTTTGTAGAAATATGAACTTGGGAGATAGGAAGATACACATCAAGAGAGACAGACAGGAGGAAAGAAAGACTGATTCTTAACTGAAGTGGAGAGCATGATGTGTAGTTTGCCTGTCCACACTGATGGATAATCCATAGACCATGTAAGGAACAAATCCCTTTACAGGGATCAGACATTGGTCTCATTCCTATTCCTACTCACTACATAGGTGGTCTCCATCTGTCAAGAAGTGCTGGTGACTGTACTTTCAAAACATACAGCCAGTCTGAGCACTAGCACTGTGGGTCCCACTGCTACCCTAGTCTGAGCCATTACCATGCTCACTTGGACTGTGGCAGCCTCCTAGCTTGTCTCCCTCTTTCCACCCTTACTCACTACCATCTGTGCTCAACATAGCAGCCAGAGCGGTGATTTTTAAATGTTCGATTAGATGCAATCACTTCTTTGCTCAAAACTCTCTAATGGTTCCCTAATTTTATTCAACGTAAGAGCCAAATTCCTTATAATGCCCTACAAAACCCTCATATCTGCCCCACTATTTTCCCAATTACTGTTCTCACCTAATTTCCTATAGTTCTTCTTCCTTATTCACTCCTGTTCTTCCCTTTTTGCTCTCTTCTCTCCAGCCATCCTGGCCTCCCTGCTCTTTCTGGAGCACACCAAGCACTGCTGCCTCAGGAACTTTGCATGTGTTATTTCCACTTCCTGGATCACCCCCTTCCCCCATATCCATATGATGGTGTTTTCCAGTCTTTGCGGAAATGTCAGAGAAGCATTCCCTGACCACTCTATTTGATACTGCAATCAACTCTTTCACTAACGATGCCCCCTTCCTTGCTTTATTATTGCCATAGCATTTATCACCATCTAATATACTATATAATCACTTGTTTTGCTTATTGTCTCTTTTGCCACACTGGAATGTAAGGTTCATGGAAACAGGGATTTTTATCTGTTTTCATTGTTGTGGTATTCTCATCACACAGAACAATGTGTGACACATATTTGGTTTTCAACAAAGATTTGTTTATTGAAATCTGAATGAATGAGTAAATATAAGAAAGGGAACAGAAAAGAACAAAAGGAAAGAAGAAATGGAAGGAAGAAACTTGGCCAAAGCAATGCAACAATTAATATGGTGGAACCAGATCCACCTGGCCTCAAAGCCCATATCATTCTATTATGGCACCAGTAAAGAAGCTTCTAGAGAAACAAAAAGCTCAATAAGCAGTAGCATAAAAAAGACAAAAAAAAGTAAGAGGCAAGTCAACTATCTTTCCTGAAATACAATTAGAAAAGGAATCAAGTAGAATTATTTATTTAGAATTCAACTGTAAATAATATATTTTTCAAAACTACATAAGTATGTGTAATTCTTACTTTTAAAAATAACTGAAATTAAAGATAATTTTGAATCAATTGGAGACCTGCTTTCAACAAAGATGGAGTAACAGGGGCCATATTTACCCTCCTGCCTGAAATAAACCCCTCCCCAAACAAACAAAAAGCTGACAAATATATATGAGACACTGAACATCAGGCAAAGAAGGAGAGTGATCCCTGAGAAACAGGAAATAAATTACGTAAAACCTAGGAATGCCCTCAAATAATGCTTGGAGAGAGTGTCTAGGCTATAACGTAGAGAAGGGAAACCCAGGCAGAGCCCAGCAAATTTCTTGAGTTGAGAAGACAGAGTTGTGAATCTAGGTAGACCAAGTCCTCTGTAGGCCACAAAATAGAGAAGAGAGAGCTATGTACAGAGAGAATTCCAAAGATGCAGAGAGGTCCCCTGGAGTATTTAGGAGAGTACTGATTGGCACTTATGTGTGAGAAAACTATCCAGGCCAGACAAAGAACCATCTGAGAGCATTATAGAGAACAGTGCCTGTTCCTACTGACCAGGCTAAAAAAAAAGAAACCCCCAGAAGTCATGGGTCATAGGGAGGACTACTAAAAAAGGGAAATAATTAAACCTAGATGCAGCACTGCTCCAACCATAAAAGGAAGACCCAATGTCTCAAACTATTCTCAAGTAATAGAACTGTCAGCATGAGTTACAGTAATACAAAACGGAGTGGCAACCAACAAGGTAAAACAGACAATGTCTGTCACCCAAGGGCTGCGGGGCTTGTATAGAATCAGGAAAATATGATCAAAAGCTTAAGAGAACCATCAACCATTCAAAACTGAACCAGCACTGAAAGAGGTGCCAGACTGAGGACACTAAAAGTTACTAAAATTGTATTACAGATGTTCAAAAACCTAACAGAAGACATGGAAGGTATAATAAATAAACAGGGAAAAAAGGCCCTAGTTAAGCTCATAGAGCAGAAAATCCGCCACAGAAATAGCAACTACATAAAATGTAAAACAGAGAGAAAACATTTTTTTTTCCAATGGAAAAGAGCAGCAGTAAGCAGAAGCTGGGAAAACTTCAAACAGAATAATATATGTGTAATTGGAGTCTCTGAAGAAGAGAGGGCATAGGTCAGAAATATTAAGAAAATAATGGCTTAAAATTTTCTGAATTTGATGGAAATTATGCATTCACAGGTCCTAGGAGCTCAATGGACACCAAACATAAGACTCACAAAGAAAGCCACACAAAGGCATATCATAATGTACTTTGCTGAAACCAACAGTAAATAGAAAACCTGAAAAACAGCCAGAGAAAAAAGGCAATTCACATAAAGGAATAAAGAAAAAGAAGAATGACAGATTTCTTCTCAGAAACAATGTAAATGAGAAGACAGTGGAGCAACATCATGAAAGTACTGAAATAAGTCAACCTAGAATTATATACCCAACACAAATATCTTTCAAAACAAATAAAGATTATTTTAGACATACAAACACTGAAAGATTTCATCACCAATAGACCTGCTCTATAAGAAATGTTAAAGAGAATCCTTCAGGCAGAAGAAAAATTACACCAGATGAAAATATGTATCTACCCAACGGAATGAATGCATATACATATAGGAATGCAGCAATGTTAACTCCACTAGTAAATATGTAAGAATAAAAAACTATATTGAAATCTCTTTAAAACATAACTGACTCTTTAAACAAAATAATGATACTGTATTTTATGTTTTATAAAATAGGTGTAAATAAAGTATATGACAAGAACATAAAGGCCAAGAAAGGCAAAACAAAAGTATGTTATTATAAGGTTCTTATACTCTACATGAAGTGGTGAATATTACTTGAAAGGACACTGTATGTTAAAGACTTGTACATGAATGTTCATAGCAATTAATGAATTAATGTGTAATAGCCAAAAACTCAAAGTAACCCAAACTTCTATAAACCCATGAACGGTTAAGCAAATTGGAGTATATTCATACAATAGGATACTACTTACAATAAAACTACAGTTGACTTCTGAACAACATGGGGGTGGAGGGTGCCAAATCCCTGCATAACTGAAAATTCATATAGAACTGTTGACTCCTCCAAAATGTAACTACTAATAGCCTACTGACTGGAAGCCTTACTAATAACCTAAGTAGTCAGTTAAAGTACAGTTTGTATGTTATATGTATTATATATTGTATTCCTGCAATAAAGTTAGCTAGAGAAGAGAAAATGTTTTTCAAATTGCTACAAATTTCCAGAAATTTTCCAATATATTTTACCGGAAAAAATCTACATATAAGTGAACCCATGCAGTTCAAACCTGTGTTGTTCAAGGGTCAACTGTGATTACAATAAAAGGAAATGACATGTGGTATACACAAGAAAATGGATGAATCTTGAAATAATTATACTGAGAGAGAGAAAGAAACCAAACCAAAAAAAGAGTACATGCTCTAATGACTACATTTATATAAAACTCTAGGAGACACAAACTAATCTATAGTGACAGCAAACAGATTAGTGGTTGTCTGATGATGAGGTGGAGCAATACAGATTAAAAAGGGGCACAAAGAAAGTTTTGAGAGGATGGATATTTTAATTGTGATGGTTTATTTCACAAATATGTATGTGTCTGAAAACCTATAAGTTGTACACATTATATAGATGCAATTTATTATATGTTAATTATTCCTCAATAAAGCTGTTTAAAAAGCAATTTTGGACTTAAATTTAGGTTAAAAGTAAAAAATATTTAAGACTAGTGACAATGTTATGGCTCCATAAAGTAAAAATAAAATAGATGAATGCTAGAAATAATAAAATGTTTGTAATTTTTTAAGGGTTAGCATGGATTATAGAGGACAATCAATCAAATAATTTCTTCTTAGAGTTAAGGGACTGAGTCTCAGAGAGATTTAGTGATGTTCCTTAGGTCTCACAGGTGTAGGTAATAGCTTACTGAACTGTAAGAACCACAATGGCAGAGGCTGTGTTATTTAGGTCACTCCTGTATCCCCTAATACAATGCCTGAGAAACATTAGAAGCTCAGTAAATGTCTGCTGACTGATCTTTCTCCTGGAAAGAAAGGTAAAACTGAAGATATAAAGAAAGAAAATCTCTCTTGAATATTACTGAAATTTTCTCCCTATCATTTATTCTCTAATCTCTTTAACACAGATGACAGAATTAAGCAGTAGCTTTAATATCATAAATACAAGAGAATAAATTGTATTCCAAAATTTAAGCTTACTGGATATTTTCTTATATTATAATGCTTAAGAATGTCTAATCATCATTACTGATTCTTAAACAAGCAGGAGTATTAACAAAAATACTCCATGGAGATTAGTCACACCTTCAAATTAAATAAAAAAAGAAGTGCTTACCAAAAATTTCTCCATTTTTTGCATATTCTGTGACAAGGTACAACATATTTTTGGTCTCCATTACCTATTGATAAATAATTCCATATCAGTCTGACAGAAAAGTATTCCAATCTTCATCTATTCCAATTCAACGTTCTTTGGAGTTACCTAAATTAAAACTTTTAATCAAAGTATCAAACTTATGAACAATTCAGAAGATATTAAAGTGTACAAGAGTAACAATAACCTTATGTTAATGCTTTTGTGAAAAATTTAGATCTTTACTTTTCCAAGTGAGGTCCATGGACCAGCAGCAGCACTGCCCAAGCTTCTGTTAGAAATGCAGAACCTCAGACCCCACTCCAGACCTACTGCACAGAATTCACACTTCAACAAATTCCCCAGGTGACCATTATAGACCTCCAAGCTTGAGAAATGCTAATATAAATGAAGGAATTTTGAACATCAACTTTTTACCACCTCCTTACTGACTTTCTAGCCCTGTGTGATATGGTAAACTCTAGTTAAGAAAAGAATAATAAAAAAGAGCTCAGTTTATCTGGCCAGTATCCTAGCTAATCTGGCACAATATTATATTCCACATACAATACTTTAATGTTTCTACAAAGTACTGTTATTTTAAAACATTGTTTAAAACTTCCTCAGAACTCCCCTGTAATACACTTTTATTAGGTTTTCTAGGTTTTTCTAGGTTCAGAAAAGTCGCATGCCAAACCTGATTTTTCAAATATATTGAACCAAAAGGAAATGAATTCATAGAATCAAAATGAGTGAAAATTTAGTTGCTGTCTACTGAAAGGCTGAAGGGTAGTTTTTTCTCTAATACATAGGTTTAGCACTATTCCCTATCACACCAGAAAACTAAGAGCTACCTACAGTTTGGGTCTAAATAACTCAAATAGTAAATCAATTTAACTGATTATTCTGTTCAAATAAAGATAAATTACCATGAGTATCATGGTAGTTTTAACCTCACTTTGGCTTATGATTAATCAGACTACTAAGGATGTGATTAGTTTCTTAAAAACATCCTCTTTAGTAATTAAAAGAGAAAAAAAAGCTTAAAAGGAGAAAGACTCTGGTTTCAATTTGACCTAAGTGGCCCTCTGTAGTTTACAACTTTATGAATTGTTTAGAGTGGCACACCACAGACTCATTCTTGACTACAGATAATGCTAATGATCTCCATTGGTCTCCACACATTTTTAATTGCAAATCTCTATCAATAAAAAGCTTTTTGGCCAAACATACATACCTGTATGTACATGTGTATATATATACACACACACACCTATACATGTGTGTATTTATAAATATATACAGACACAAATTATATACTTGTGCCACTATGTAAGTATGTTATATACATTACAAAGTGCTCACAAGAAGATAACCACAAAAAATAAGCATAAATAGAAGTTCTAATATTTCCTTATTGTGCCCCAATGGACACCTGTGCTAACCCATTTATGTGCACACACTGAGGGGAAAGAAAGATTCTGATTTGTAAACCAATGTCTGTGGTATAAATGCTCCTACTTTTTCTGATGTGGAGCTACTGACATGGTATTGATCAATTTGCAGAAGTTTTGAAAACTTAACAGTCAGCTCTCACAAGCCCATATGGGCTTAGCACAGCACACCCTGGGTGCCAACATCACACTTTGTAGACTGAAGTCATGGGTTAGCATAATGTGACATTTTACTTAAAGATAGTTTTCTAACACAAAAATTCTACATACTAATGAATGGAAATATTCCAAAAATTGGGTATTATTATTATCATTCTGACATGAGTTCTTTTTAAATTTTTGATAAATTCTTCCTTTTACAAAACATGGCTTTCACTTGAGATGGGTGCAGTTTAGGTTACAAAAGTTATCTTAATCAAGTTGATTTCTTTAAAAATGTCTCTTACTTTTACCTGATAAAATAACCCAAACAAAATATAATATTTTGTGGCAGGTATTACAAAGCATGACACTAAGTAATATACTATTTTAACTTTTATATTTCATGAAACATAAACAGTGTATTTTTTAACTAAGCAAAAATGCTATACCCTCATTAATAGGGCCACCACCAAAACCCCGCAGGTTTAAGCAAGGTATCAAAAATGTATGACTAAGACATTCTTAAATAAATAATTTTCAGTGTGAGAGATAACTGAAAATTAAGCTACTAGTTTTTGATTTCCTAATTTTTATTTAAATGTAGAAAAATGGATGTACTCAGCTTAAGAAAAGTATATAATAAATCTTTTTATAGATTAGAAAAACTACCATAAAAGAGAAAAATGATGCAAAATACAAAAATGAATGTGAGAAGCATTAAGAGATATAAGGCTAAGCCATACCTGATAAAGTTTGATTATGTGTGGGTGGTCTAACATTTTCATTATTTGTACTTCTCAGTAGATTTTCTCAAAGTTCACTGCATCCAGTTGAGATTTATCTATTATTTTTATCGCCACCTGTATTCCAGACACAAATAAAAACAATTAGTATACAACAATTAACTTTTCCAAATTACAATTATTTAATGCATGACATCTGGGACTTCGCTGTAGGTTCCTATGACAATGGTGATACTAAGCTTAAATTCAATGCTCATTTATTAATTCAAAAAATATTTCATACACATCTACTATGTTTAAGTCACTGTTGTAGATTTCATTTGAGATTTCCTTTAGTGTGCTATGAAGAATAACCCTGCAGAATTACTTTTTAAATTAAATTATTTCAGTAAAATTGTAATGCCTTTTAACTCCACTTATAAACTGAAGAAATAAAATCTCAGAGGTTACAACTAGTTATTATCCAACTGCAAATGGTATACATATATAAACAAATGATCAGCCAAGGAGAAGACACTTCCTATTATACTGAAATACAATTTTTCTAGAAAAGCCAAGTGGTAAGTTTCAGAGTATAGACATACCTTTATAGAAAAATGCTAAATATAAAATATTAAAATCCATCTACATGAAAAAATACCAATTGGATTAAGTTTTGTTTTGAAATTCAAAGTGCAAAAACTGAAATGTTAAATAATTACACTATATTTTAACTTTGACAAAGGAATTTGATTTAAAAAATACGGCCTCTTCCTCCCATAACTAGATAAACCCAAGCCACCCCAAGGTTAATATTTTGAAGGAACTGCATTGAAGGTAGTCTGAATAACTAGGTAGTCTGAAATCAACAATCATATATATTTTTTCCTGCAACCAAAAAAACCCTTTTAGTTTAAAAAATTATGTATTAGTAGATACTTGGTTAGGAAATGAGCCATTCTGAGTTAGGTAAAATTTTCAGATAATTGGGAACCACCAAACTTACAGTAAGTTCTGAAGGAATTATAAAATGTACTTAGCATTCCACCCTTAAGTATTCTGAACATAATTCAGACTTACATTATTTCAGGGTAATATTTAGTATCAATTACTGTATATAATATAGTAGTTCAATACTCCTAAAAGGTACCCAAGAAAGTAGCACTCAGTTTGTCAATTCACTTAATTACTTCAGACTCCTGTTTATACAATTAGCTTTTCCTTTTTTCCTTATAGCTGCTGCTCTGTCCTTTGCTGTTACCTCCTAGTGCTTCACTGTAAGGTTTATTTCTTACCTTTCGCTATTTCTAACTTGATGTCCACAGCTTATTATCTGATTCTCATTAATTGTAACTCACAGAAGACCTCGTGATTCCCAGGTGAAATCAGATTATTAAATATAATGAATAAAATCAAATGTATTGCCTAAGAAGAAAGGGGGAAGCCCCTTTTCTAGGCAGCAAAGTGTGTAGGTTTTGTCATAGTTGTTTTCACTATGCTTGGTAGTATTTATCTCCATAATCAAAATATTCTAGAAAATTAAATAAGCTAAACTTTGCTAGATAGGTAAACTGACTAAAGCAATCTTCCTTCCCCAAATAAGAGCATGTTAGAATACAGCATTAGTTACTTTGGTTAAAAGCTGCCAGATAAAAATATAAGTATATATTTTAATTCCCTCAATATTCCTTAGGAGTATGACATGGAAGTTTTCACAAGCATACATTTTTTGAAGTAAATTTCTTGCCCTACAATTACTGAAGTGTGATTAAATACCAGTACCCCTCCCAAACAAAAATCTTATTTTATAATGAAATGGGTTACAACGTTTAATAAATAGAAAAAGAATTGGAGAGAAATGAATCATGTTTTCAAAAAATTTTGGCATTATTACTGTCACTAAGAAAACATTTTTATTACATGTGTTATCTTGAGTATCATATTTAATGTTAAAGAAAAAGTTTAGATACTAAGTATCAGTTAAAGTGTTATTACCAAAACTTACGATCTCTTTGATACTCTTTTGGGAACTTGGTCTCAATGAAACAGTGAAAAACATATAAATTACCTAATTAAACTTTAGTAATAACTAGTTACAAACCTCATTAAACTTTTCTCAGCCAAAAAATTCTCAACTGACAAAATATAATTCTCTCCTCAATTTTATCTTGTGTCACGGAATATGCATATAGGACCACAAGCCTGTATATTTGTATCTTTACACTGTTAGCCCTTGTTTTAAGGTTGCTAAACAGGATTATGAAAAAGTAAAGCACTGAAGAAAAATTAGAGCCTGTGTCAACATGCTCCATATAACAGCTAGTGCTGGTCTGACTGCTGTAACAAGTAGTCCCCAAATGGGTAATGATTCAAAAACAACAGTTTATTTCTTGCTCAAGTAGCAGAACTGGATGGATGAACAAATTTGTAGGTGGACTTCCTCCATGCAAGCATATGATGTTCAAGGAGACTGTACTACCTGTAATGGATGGCTTCCATGGCTACCCTGAATGTTGTCTCCATCCCAGTCACACAGAAAGACAAAAAATTTGGAGGAGCCCTCATGAGAGGTTTTTATGGGCCATGCCTGGTAAGTGGCACACATTGTTTCTGTATACTCCATTAATGGGAACTCAGTCACATGAGCATACCTAAATGCAAGGGAAGCCAAGAAACGGTGCCATTGTATGTCCAGGAAGAAGAGGAAACAGTGGATTTGTGATCAGCTAGCAAGCAGTCTCTGCCATCCTCTTTTAGGTAATTTCTTAATAGTGAGACTCTTAACCAAGTACTTCCCAGAAATGTAATAATGATAATGTTGATGACTTTCACAACTACACAGCACTTTTTTATTTAACAAGATACTTCAACATATTTTATTCTATTTCTCAACTTTGTGAAGTAAATGGAACAAGCAGTACAGCCATGAGTTGATGAAACTGAGGTTCAAAGGATGTTACATAATCTATAAAACTCCTAAAGCTCAAGATAATTAATAGGAAAAAACCTCAGGTCTTCTAATTTCAAGTTCAATCTTTTCACTCTTTCAAATATTCTGTTATTCACACATTTAGTGAACACCTTTAGGGAATTTTGTATCCTGAACATAATTATTTGCTCAGAGAAATTATTTGACGGAAATAATCTGAACGCATTTAGGGAATTATGCTCAGGATACAAAAATGAACAAGATCGGATTCTTACCCTCAGGTAATTTAATAGGTCTGTGATAACAAAGTAAACACATTTTCAGAAACAAATTTTATCAACAGAAATCTACATTTGGAGATTTCCCCAACCAGTGGTGTATAAAAATCCCAACTTACAAAAGGGCTTTGTTCCAATAGTTCATTTTAAAGATAACTATGAACTTAGATTTCTGGAAACTTACTCTCTATATCCTTTCTTTATATAGTTCAGAACATAGTACCAAGGAGAAAATCCAGATGGTCACAATAAAGTCAGGCAAGGGACTTTGTAACAAACTGGATAATCCTTTTTGTTCTTGTTCATCTTAATTATTCAGCTCTCTAATTCCTAATTATGCATGCAATATCTTTAAAGAAATAAACCGTCAGTGACTTTCTATGGAGATAAAAAACATTAATATTCCTTCTGTTAGGGGACAAAGGAAGGTTTTCTATACAACTCTGGAGTGTATACTGGATAAACTGGAATGGTTTCTATTAAACTAAATCCCATGTAAAGTAGCAAGACTGAATATTCAATCTCAGAAATAAGAAATAAATCCAAACAATGAAATCCCTGATATAATGTTATATGGCAATTATCTCAAAAAACAAACCATTTTCACATATTGGTTACAAAGATTAAAAAGTAAACAACCTTGTGAGCTGAGGTTCAATGAGATAGCCAATTTTATACATTGTTAGTAGGAATGAAAAATAGGTTATAATTATCCTGGAAGGTAATTTGGCAGTCTTTATCAAGAATCTTAAAACATCATCCATCCCATTCATTCTAAAGAATCTACTTCAGAGAAATTATTTGATGGAAATAATCTGAATTACAAAAAAGAGATTCATGTGTGAATATATTCAAAGAATACTATTTATAATACAAAAAACAGAAATCATAATTGAGAAATAATTACATGACATGAATTATGGTAAATTTATGACTATTATACAACTATCAAAAGTTTCTTTCAATATAGAGAAATTATTATATTAAAGAAAAAATCAGGAGATCAGTGCAATCTCAATACAACATATATATAATTCAGAGCAGGAAAAAATAGATTAAAATGTAACCAAAATATTGTCAGTGGGTGAAAAACTCATGAATCACTTTATTTTCCTGCGTTACACTTTTATGTGCAATTTTTCTTCAATAAGCATGAATTACTTTTCTAATAAAAAATGAAAGTTATTGTATTTATCATAATGCCAGCTTTTCCATCTGTGAAATATTAGTCATTTTCATGATCTTATTTTCTAAATCCTCTATTTTCTAATGTTGTGTTAGTTTTATAAGATTTAAATATTAAATAAGGCTATATACATGTAAATATTTCCAACAATGTTAAGTAAAAATACACATAAAAGTAGCAACTGTGTATGGAATATCATTCAGCCATAAGAAGAAAACAAATCTTGCCATTTGCAACAACATGGATGGAGCTAGAGGGTATTATGCTCAGTGAAATAAGCCAGGCAGAGAAAGACAAGTACCAAATGATTTCACTCATATGTGGAGTATAAGAGCAAAGAAAAACTGAAGGAACAAAACAGCAGCAGAATCACAGAACCCATGAATGGACTAACAGTTATCAAAGGGAAAGGGACTGGGGAGGATGGATGGGAAGTGAGGGATAAGGGCATGGAAAAGAAAGGGGGCATTACAATTAGCATGTATAATGTGTGTGTGGGGGTATGGGGCGGGACAGGCTGTACAACACAGAGAAGACAAGTAGTGATTTTACAGCATCTTACTATGCTGATGGACAGTGACTGTGAAGGGTTACATGGGGGGGACTTGGTGAAGGGGGGAGCCTAATAAACATAATGTTCTTCATGTAATTGTAGATTAATGATACAAAAAAAAAAGGTAAGGGGAAAGTATATTCACACCTATTTGCTGATTGGAGGCATAGATTATACCTGAGAGGGGATCACATAAAACTAACAGCAGCTTGGCTTTGAGGAGGGCTGGAAGACTTTTTAACTCCGTCCTCATGCTTTCCAAACTCTGCAACGATGGAAGCATTCTTGAAAAGTGCCTAGTACCACTGAGACCTGCACCTTTAATTTTCTGTAATTCTAATTCATTCAAATAGCCATGTGCGTGAGTGGCTTCCATATTGGCCACACAGTTCTGTATGCTTCCAGATCTTTCGAACTCTGGAACATCTCAATATTACCTATTTTTAAAAGCTAAATAAAACTTAAATTTTAAAAAAGTAGCAAATGTGTGAAATACAAATTTGCAAAGAATACAATGGATTAAATGTAAGATCAGAAATGAAACTAGGTTAATGTATAAAAGGAATTGTTTCATTTTTCAAATCGTTATTGAACGGTAACGTTACCCTGTCTTTTGATAATTAAAAAAATTATTTGACTTCTCATAAAAGAAATAATAATCTCGTGTACTTAAAGAAAGCACACACACAAAAGTGGCTTTGGGGAACTTTATAAGGAAGTTACACAATAAGAGCTATTCTTCTAGTAACAAATTAGAAGGCATTAATTTATGTTTGCTGTCTCAGGTAATATTTGCTTCAGTGCTATTTACTATTAATACCCTAGTTCCAACTGTCCTTCTCAAGTACCAAGCATTACCCTTATCATAAAATTAGATCTTTGAAATTAAAAATAAATGTACTTTTCAAACTTACACATCAAGTCACGGTGGAATGATAACATACCAGCCTACCATTTGATTGGAAAGTGAATGTGATTGAGTGGTCCACAGATGAAAGGGTTTCCAAAATCAGTAAAAGTTAGTAGTAAAACTGATATGGAGTTCTCAAGTTACCCTTTAAGTATAAATAACTTTATTCCAATTTAAAATTTGACTTTTAAAACATAATAATTTATGTAATAAAATAAATCCTTATGAAGATTCAACCTTACTTTTAAAATGGTGGGTAAGGCAAACAGATTGGAGGAAAGGTGGATGTTGTTACATTTTTAGATCACCTGAGAATTCCATTACTATGGGATTACCCTGAGGAAACTATCAGGTATACAAAGAGATGTATGTATATGTAAGTATATACAGGAATGGCCTCTGAAACATTATTTTAAAAAGAGAAATAATCTAAACATTCAATAATAGGAAATGGATTAAGGAAAACAGAGTTAGTCATATGTAAGGATGCTATGTAACCATGCTTCAGACATTGTTTTAATATGGGGAAATGTTAATAATACAGTAAGTAAAAAACAGATTATCTGTATAGACGACATTAATTTTTATTATGTACAAAATATATGTGAATAACTGGAAGGATATGAACCAAATATTAACAGTGGTTCTCTGGTGGAATTAAGGATGTTTATTTTCTTTTTTAAGCTTTTCAAAGATGCCCATAATGAATATGCATACCTTTTATAACTGGGGGAAAAACACATAAATACTATGTTTATTTTAAAGAATATTAAGTGAAACAAACGTTAGCATGATTTTTTAGTTCATCCAAGATTCTGTTCTTAAACTGTTTTAAGTATATCTTAAATGTATTTTAAAATGAACAGTTTCTGTTGAAATTCCCAAAAGCATACTTTTCTCAGACTGGATGTATGGGCTGTTTCTCTCTGAAGTATGGGAAAGTGTTCTCCATAAATGTTTTGAAAAGATAAATTTTTACATAAATAACTCATTTCAAAATATGGACATGGATGGTAGAAGAAGTACTAGGTACACTAAAGCAGAAAGAAAGATATCTTAATAAATCTTTAGAATCCCTTTCACTCAAAGGAAATGCATCTGCCATTGGCAGTGGGCCATAAACCAAATGTCGTCATATGAATCCAAGAGGCCAGTTTCAGTTATTTCCAAATACATGTTTTTTTATCTGCCTTATATTGCGATAGAAGTTTCCACTGGAATTAAAATCAGAACAAATTAAACTCTGTTAAAATTGAAAATTCCTACAGAATATAAAAATTTTACACAACTCTTACTTTGTGTTTGCTGCCTCCTCTTGGACCCCCTACAAAGAACAGATTGTTCTGAATAATATTTAGCATAATAATTTGCCTTGACTGGGGCAAGCAAGGCAAATTATTGCCTTGTCTGGGGATTACTTATCTGGGTGCCAAGAAACTAAGGAATGATTTCTAATAAATCATACATAGTCCATGCAAATATAATTTTTATTTCAACACACAATTAAAAATCACACATAGGTCTAGATACAAATATTAGTGATAAAGTTATTTGGTAACAAGTCCTTCTGTTGCATACAGTACAGCTGTTTCTTGAATCTGCACTATTTCACAACATAAGATTAATACGAAGTCTATTGATCAGACTCTTAAAATTTTAAAGCAAAATGAAAAATTCAAATGTATTTTTTAAAAAAGCTCTCTTCTTCAAGGAATATTGTAGTCAGGGTGTAATATGCTCTTCTCTTGTTTCTATCCTTCCTCTAAAAATGCAGTTTTGATATTTTACCTATTTGGAAAGCTTCAAAAGTACTTAAGACAATGGTTAATGAATTATACCTAAATATAAAAGTCCCAAAATGCACACAGAAAGCTATTCAGTGAACAAAAGCAGTTTTCAGAATGTCCTTGAGAACAGCTTTGTATTCCAGGTTCTCTTAAGATTAAGCCAATAGCCCAATGTCTACATGTCATTTTAATAAATCAGAACCTCTGTGAAATACCTGTCACAGACAAGGTCTGATAATAACTAATGATGGTTATCTCTGGGCGGTGATACTATGGGTAATTTTTTTATACTTTTCATTTTTCATAATAAACATGATAGATTTGATAAAAAATACATTATTCTTTACTGTAAAAACAATACCTTCTCAGCTGGTAATTTCCTTCTAAGAATTAATCAACTGAGAAGGTACTTTTTTTCTTCCTTCTCCCTAAAATATTTAAAATGCAGTTACAGAGTTATATACACAATTGCCTACTGCAAATTATTTAATGTAAGTGGAAACTGGAAACTAACTATATAACGTTCAATAATTAGGAAATACTGAAGTTAAATAGGATTCATCTATAAGGCACACTATGTAGCTATGAAAAATGTTTAAAATTTTATATATAAAAAGCAAAATGTGTATGCTATAATGATAACTGGGAAAAAGGATACCATTTATATGTGTACCTACCATGTGCTCTCATCTATGGAAAAAATTCTCTTAAAAAAGACTGGAGGGAAATAAGCCATAATGTTAAGAATGATTTATTCCAATTGATGGAGGGATTACATGTGTACATTTTGTGCACTCTACCGTTATTTACATTTTCTATAAAATATAGTAAGACTATATTTATTTAATAGTCAGAAAACGAAGTTTGAGGCATAAATGACTTATCAGGAATTATAATTAATGGACATAAAACAAAAAGTAGCCACACAGGATGGGATTAAAGATGGCAGCGTAAGAGGAGAGACAGAGGCTTCCTTCTAAAACTGGATACAATTAGAAAATTTAATTGGCACAACTAATCCTGAGATAGCAACAGGAAAGATGATGGCATCAGACTGCACACACCTGGAGAAAAGTGCAGACCTCAGCTAATGGGGTAACATACCAGAGCTGTGGCTCTGTGGGACCCGAGCCCCTCCCCCACCCCAGCTCACTGGCAGGAGGAAGACAAATGGAGCAGGGAAGGACTGGAAGGCTTGGGACTGCTGAATACCTAGCTCTGGAGATCTGCTCTGGGAGCACAAACCTACATTTCATGGTGCTTTCATGAGACTCGCATGACTACTGGGTTGGAAAGTTAATACAGGCAGAGTTCCTGGGGAGACTGGGATTCCAGCAGCATGTGGAAAGCAGTGATCCATATCTGGCTGCTCTGGGACAAAAACTTATACCTGTGTGACCAGCTCAATGGCTCAGGCAGTGGAGAGAGGCACAGCAGCCAGGAGGCGGGGAACAGCTCTTTCCTACCCCCAGGCACCAGTACAGCTCCCCTGCGACCCCCGACATTGCTTCAGGGGCTGAGAAGCTCCAGAATAGAGCTTCTGGTCACTAGAGGGCGCCATATACAAACATGAAACACCAAAGGAACCTTGTCCAGAGCAAAATTGTTAATAAAACTTCTGAGAAAGATTTAAATGATATGGACCTCGTGACTCTTCCTGAAAGGTAGTTCAAAATAAAAATCATCAACATCCTAATGGAGGTATGGAAAGACATCCAAGAACTCAGGAATGAATTCAGGTCAGAGATCCAATCATTAAATAGCATGATGGAGGGTATTAAAAGCAGGTTAGACACGGTGGAGGAGAGAGTAAATGAAATAGAAAATAGAGAAGAGGAATGCAAAGAAGCTGAGGCACAGAGAGAAAAAAGGATCTCTAAAAATGAAAGAATATTGAGAGAACAGTGTGACCAATCCAAGCAGAACAATATTCACATTATAGGGATACCAGAAGAAGAAGAGAGAGAAAGGGATAGAAAGTGTCTTTGAGGAGTTAGTTGCTGAAAATTTCCCCAATCTGGGGAAGGACATAGTCTGTCAGGGCATGGAAATACACAGATTCCCCCAACACAAGGGACCCAAGGAAGACAACAGCAAGACACATAGTAATTAAAATGGGAAAGATCAAGGATAAGGACAGACTGTTAAAAGCAGCCAGAGGCAGACATAAGATCACATACAAAGGAAAGCCCATCAGACTAACATCAGACTTCTCGGCAGAAACCTTACAGGCCAGAAGGGAGTGGCATGATGTATTAAATTCCATGAAGCAGAAGAGCCTGGAACCAAGATTACTTTATCCGGTGAGATTATCATTTAAATTTGAAGGAGGGATTAAACAATTTCCAGATAAGCAAAAGCTGAGAGAGTTTACCTTCCACAAACCATCTTTGCAGTCTATTTTGGAGGGACTGTTATAGACGGAAGTGTTCCTAGGGATGGATAGCTGTCACTAGAGGTAGTAAAATCACAGTAGGGAGGGTGGAGCAGCTGATTGCGAGGCAAATGCAAAATTAAATTACTATCCCCAAAGCCAAACAAGGGATAGACAAAAAGTACAGAATTTGATACCTAATATATAAAGAATTAAGGAGTAAGAAAAAGGAGGAGAAATAGAAAAGAAAGTTTAGATTTTGTTTCTAACAGCATACTAAGTGAGTTAAGTTAGACTCTTAGATAGTAAGGAGAGTAATCTGGAACCTTTGGTAAACACGAATCTAAAGCCTGAAATGGCAATAAATACATACCTATCGATAAACACCCTAAATTTAAATGGACTGAATGCACTAATCAGAAGACATAGAGTCACTGAATGGATTAAAAAAACAAGACCCATCTATATGCTGCTTACAAGAGACTCACCTCAGACCCATAGACATGCACAGACTAAAAGTCAAGGGATGGAAAAGATATTTCATGCAAACAATAGTGAGAAAAAACCAGGTGTTGCAGAACTAGTATCAGACAAAATAGACTTCACAACAAAGAAAGTAACAAGAGATAAAGAAGGACATTGCATAATGATAAAGGACTCAGTCCATGAAGAGGATATAACCATTATAAATATATATGCACTCAACACAGGAGCACCAGCATATGTGAAACAAATACTAACAGAACTAAAGGAGGAAATAGACTGCAATACATTCATTTTAGGACACTTCAACACACCATTCACTCCAAAGGACAGATCCACCAGACAGAAAATAAGTAAGGGCACAGAGGCACTGAACAACACACTAGAACAGATGGACCTAATAGATATCTACAGAACTCTACACCCAAAAGCAACAGGATACACATTCTTCTCAAGTGCACATGGAACATTCTCCAGAATAGACCACATACTAGGCCACAAAAAAGAGCCTCAGTAAATTCAAAAAGACTGAAATTCTACCAACAAACTTTTCAGACCCAAAGGTATAAAACTAGAAATAAATTGTACAAAGAAAGCAAAAAGGCTCACAAACACACGGGGTCTTAAGAACACGCTTCTAAATAGTCAATTGATCAATGACCAAATTAAAATGGAGATCCAGAAAAATATGGAAATAAATGACAACAACAACACAAAGCCCCAACTTCTGTGGAATGCAGCGAAAGCAGTCTTAAAAGGAAAGTATATAGCATTCCAGGCATATATAAAGAAGGAAGAACAAGCCAAAAGGAATAGTCTACTGTCACAATTATCGAAATTGGAAAAAGAAGAACAAATGAGGCCTAAAGTCAGCAGAAGGAGGGACATAATAAAGATCAGAGAGGAAATAAACAAAATTGAGAAGAATAAAACAATAGAAAAAAATCAATGGAACCAAGAGCGGGTTCTTTGAGAAAATAAAAAAAATAGATAAGCCTCTAGCCATACTTATTAAGAGAAAAAGAGAATCAACACACATCAACAGACTCAGAAATGAGAAAGGAAACACCACAACGGACCCAACAGAAACACAAAGAATTATTAGAGACTACTATGAAAACCTATATTCTCAGAAGATGGAAAACATAGAAGAAATGGACAACTTCCTAGAAAAATACAATGTTCCAAAACTGACCAAGGAAGAAAGACAAAATCTAAACAAACCAATTACCATCAAAGAAATTGAAGCGGTAATCAAAAAACTACCCAAGAAAAAAACACCCAGGCCAGATGAATTTACCTTGGAATTTTAACAGACATACAGAGAAGACATAATACCCATTCTCCTTAAAGTTTTCCAAAAAATAGAAGAGGAGGGAATACTCCCGAACTCATTCTATGAGGCCAACATCACCCTAATACCAAAACCACGCAAAGACCTACCAAAAAAGAGAACTAGAGACCAATATCCCTGATGAACGTAGATGCAAAAATACTCAACAAAATATTAGCAAACCGAATTCAAAAATACATCGAAAGTATCATACACCATGACCAAGAGGGATTCATCCTAGGGATGCAAGAATGGTACAACATTCGAAAGTCAATCAACATCATCCACCACTTCAACGAAAAGAAAGACAAAAACCACATGATCATCTCCATAGATGCTGAAAAAGCATTTGACAAAGTTCAACATCCATTCATGATAAAAACTTTCAGCAAAATGGGAATAGAGGGCAAGTACCTCAACATAATAAAGGCCATCTATGATAAACGCACTGCCAACATTATGTTGAACAGCAAGAAGCTGAAAGCATTTCCTCTGAGTTCGGGAACTAGACAGGGATGCCCACTCTCCCCACCGTTATTTAACATAGTACTGGAGGTCCTAGCCATGGCAATCAGACAAAACAAAAAATTACAAGGAATCCAGATTGGTAAAGAAGAAGTTAAACTGTCACTATTTGCAGATGACATGATACTGTACATAAAAAGCCCTGAAGACTCCACCCCAAAACTACTAGAACTGATATCGGAATACAGCAAAGTTGCAGGATACAAAATTAACACACAGAAATCTGTTTCTTTCCTATACACTAACAATGAATCAACAGAAAGAGAAATCAGGAAAACAACTCCCTTCACAATTGCATCAAAAAAATAAAATACCTAGGAATAAACCTAACCAAAGAAGTGAAAGACTTATACTCTGAAAACTACAAGTCACTCTTAAGAGAAATTAAAGGGGACACTAACAGATGGAAACTCATCCCATGTTCGTGGCTAGGAAGAATTAATATCGTCAAAATGGCCACCCTGCCCAATGCAATATACAGATTTGATGCTATTCCCTATGAAACTACCAGCAACATTCTGCATAGAACTGGAACAATTAATTCAAAAATTCATATGGAAACACCAAAGACCCCGAATAGCCAAAGAAATCCTGAGAAAGAAGAATAAAGTAGGGCGGATCTCACTCCCCAACTTCAAGCTCTACTATAAAGCCATAGTAATCAAGACAATTTGGTACTGGCACAAGAACAGAGCCACAGACCAATGGAACAGACTAGAGAATCCAGACATTAACCCAGACATATATGGTCAATTAAAATTTGATAAAGGAGCCATGGATATACAATGGCGAAATGACAGTCTCTTCAACAGATGGTGCTGGCAAAACTGGACAGCTACATGTAGGGGAATGAAACTGGACCATTGTCTAACCCCATATACAAAAGTAAACTCAAAATGGACCAAAGACCTGAATGTAAGTCATGAAACCATTAAACTCTTGGAAAAAAACATACGCAAAACCTCTTAGACATAAACATGAGTGATCTCTTCTTGAACATATCTCCCCAGGCAAGGAAAACAACAGCAAAAATGAACAAGTGGAAACATATTAAGCTGAGAAGCTTCTGTACAGGAAAAGACACCATCAATAGAACAAAAAGGAACCCTACAGTTTAGGAGAATATATTTGAAAATGACAGATCCGATAAGGGCTAGACGTCCAAAATATATAAAGAGCTCACATGCCTCAACAAACATAAAACAAATAACCCAATTAAAAATGGGCAGAGGAACTGAACAGACAGTTCTCCAAAACAGAAATACAGATGGCCAACAGACACATGAAAAGATGCTCCACATCGCTAATTATCAGAGAAATGCAAATTAAAACTACAATGAGGTATCACCTCACACCAGTAAGGATGGCTGCCATCCAAAAGACAAACAACAACAAATGTTGGCGAGGCTGTGGAGAAAGGGGAACCCTCCTACACTGCTGGTGGGAATGTAAGTTAGTTCAACCATTGTGGAAAGCAGTATGGAGGTAAATCAAAATGCTCAAAACAGACTTACCATTTGACCCAGGAATTGCACTCCTAGGAATTTACCCTAAGAATGAAGCAATCAAGTTTGAGAAAGACCAATGCACCCCTATGATTATCGCAGCACTATTTACAATAGCCAAGGATTGGAAGCAACCTAAATGTCCATAGATAGATGAATGGATAAAGAAGAGTGGTACATATACACAATGGATTACTACACAGCCATAAGAAAAGGGCAAATCCTACCATTTGTAGCAACATGGATGGAGCTGGAGGGTATTATGCTCAGTGAAACAAGCCAAGTGGAGAAAGAGAAATATCAAATGATTTCATGCATCTGTGGAGTATAAGAATAAAGGAAAAACTGAAGGAACAAAACAGCAGCAGAATCACAGAACTGAAGAATGGAATAACAGGTACCAAAGGGAAACGGTCTGGGGAGGATGTGTTGGTAGGGAGGGATAAGGTGGGGGAAGAAGAAGAGGGGTATTAAGAATAGCATCCATGGGGGGTGGGAGATAGGGTAGAGCTGCACAACACAGAGAAGACAAGTAGTGATTCTACAACATTTTGCAATGATGATGGACAGTGACTGTAAAGGGGTTTTATAGGGGGGACCTGGTATAGGGGAGAGCCTAGTAAACATAATATTCGTCATGTAAGTGTAGGTTAATGATGCCAAAAAAGAAAAAAGGCTGTTCCTGTGTGGTGACCTCCAATGAGTTCTACACAGTGGTATAAAGATCATATAAAAGTGTAGGCAAAGGGACTGTTTGTGTTTATACAGAGGATCAAAGCCTAATTGGGCTACCCCGAAAATGAACTAAGATAAGATATGAAAAAGAACTTGCAAAATCAGCACTCTCTGGAAGATTCATGCCAGAAGATGATCATCAAAAAACCCCAACAAAGATCTATGCACTGCTACAGGTGTAGATGCACTCATCCCACCAGTTCCTGGACTTGCCATGGGAATGAGGAAGGAGATATCTAAGCTGGCCTGTGCATACAGTAAAACAACAAATTTGCCAGGATCTATACTATTGGAACTCAACCAAGAAATAGGAGAAGTGCAAATTGTAGAGCTCCAAAATCTTACAACTAAAGACTATTTACTGTTAAAAGAATATATGGGATGTAAACAGTCCCCAGGAATGTGTTGTTTAATTTGTCTGATTTCTCTCAGACTGTTCAAGTTCAGTTGGACAATATCCACCATATCATAGAGAAGTTTTCACAAATGCCTTAGGTGCCTAACTGGTTTTCTTGGTTTCACTGGATATGGCTGGTAATTACAGGTATGCTTTGGTTATGTAACTCTACTCCTATTATGTTAATGTGTGTGCACAATTTAATTAGTAGTTTAAAGCCTATACATGCTGAAGTTACTCTACAAGAAGATATGTCAAAGAAATAATCAATCTTCCCATATTTTCTTCCGCCTGCTACTTCTATAGCTTTTCTTCTTCCTTCCTAATTACAACCCTTAAATAGAATTCGTGCCTCATATCAAATTTACCGATTATCGTATTTCTTCCAAATGGTAAAGATACCTCAAGACAAATGCTGGGCATAGAAGCCACAGGGCAGAAATATGCAAAGAAGTAAAAAGGTAACCTTTTCAAACAATAAGGCTTCTCTCTCACTTACCAACTTTACATTTCCCTGTATGGCCCCGGAAGATGACTGGTTAGCCAGAGACAGGTAAGATTCCTCAAGGGAGGAACAACCTAAGACAGGCACAGTTGCAGGGGGTCCATCAGGTGAGAAATTGGGGATCAACAGAGGTGAGGCTTAGAACCTCACCACCCCTGTTCTGAGAGAAATCTTCTGCATACATGGAGGTTTTATTGCCCTTGTCTAGCTTGGATTAACACATAGTCTACAGGCACACACCTGATCATCTACATTTGCTCTCTTACAACACTAAACTATGTTTTCTACCTTTATCTTGTATCTACCTACCACTTCAGCATCTTATTAAAAATAATAATAATAAAGAGAGAAATGTGGTATTCACATGTAAATCAAGACTATAAATCAAATGAGTATTCATATTTGAACTGACTGTTTATAGTTCATAATGCATGAGCAAAACCGAAAGTTTCTGTGATGATTGCCCTTGTACTGTTCACCACGTAACTTATTCACTATGTAAGAATTTGTTCTCCATGTAAGAACTTGTTCATTATGCTTCAGAAGTTTGGAGACTGACAAAAATTAGGCTTGGGGTGGATTAATAATTGTGCATTGAGCATTGACTCCCCTATACAGAATTTCATTGTTGTTAACAACCATTTGATCAATACATATCACAAAAAAAAGAAAGTACACACCTCCAATTGTAAAATAAATAAGTAACCGGGATGTAATGTATAGCATAAGGAATATAGTGAAAATATTGTAACAACTTGGTATGGTGATAGCTGGTACCTAGAATTATCATGTATATAAATGTTGAATCACTGTGTTGTACACCTGAAACTAATGTAATACTGTGTGTCAACTACCCTTCAATAAAAAATAATTATCTACAAATAAATAAATAAATAAATAAAATACCTAGGAATAAACCTAACCAAAGAAGTGAAAGACCTATACCCTGAAAACTATAAGACACTCTTAAGAGAAATTAAAGAGGACACTAACAAATGGAAACTCATCCCATGCTCTTGGCTAGGAAGAATTAATATTGTCAAAATGTCCATCCTGCCCAAAGCAATATACAGATCTGATGCAATCCCTATCAAATTACCAGCAACATTCTTCACCGAACTGGAACAAATAGTTCAAACATTCGTATGGAAAAACCAAAGACCCCAAATAGCCAAAGTCATCCTGAGAAAGAAGAATAAAGTGGCGGGGATCTCGCTCCCCAACTTCAAGCTCTACTACAAAGCCATAGTAATCAAGACAGTTTGGTACTGGCACAAGAACAGAGCCACAGATGAGTGGAACAGATTAGAGACTCCAGACATTAACCCAAACATATATGGTCAATTAATATTCGATAAAGGAGCCATGGACATACAATGGGGAAATGACAGTCTCTTCAACAGACGGTGCTGGCAAAACTGGACAGCTACATGTAAGGTAATGAAACTGGATCACTGTCTAACCCCAGATACAAAAGTAAATTCAAAATGGATTAAAGACCTGAATGTAAGTCACGAAACCATAAAACTCTTAGCAAAAAACATAGGCAAAAATCTCTTGGACATAAATATGAGTGACTTCTTCATGAATATATCTCCCTGGGCAAGGATAACAAAAGCAAAAATGAACAAGTGGGACTATATCAAGCTGAAAAGCTTCTGAAAAGCAAAGGACACCATCAATAGAACAAAAAGGAACCCAACAGTATGGGAGAATATATTCATAAATGACAGATATGATAAAGGCTTGACATCCAAAATATATAAAGAGCTCACGCACCTCAACAAACAAAAAGCAACTAATCCAATTAAAAAATGGTCAGAGGAGCTTAACAGACAGTTCTCCAAAGAAGAAATTCAGATGGCCAACAGACACATGAAAAGATGGTCCACCTCACTATTTATCAGAGAAATGCAAATTAAAACCACAATGAGATATCACCTCACACTAGTAAGGATGGCTACCATCCAAAAGACAAACAACAACAAATGTTGGTGATGTTGTGGAGAAAGGGGAACCCTCCTACACTGCTGGTGGGAATGTAAATTAGTTCAACCATTGTGGAAAGCAATATGGAGGTTCCTCAAAATAGACTTATCATTTGACCCAGGAATTCCACTTCTAGGAATTTACTCTAAGGGTGCAGCACTCCAGTTTGAAAAAGATAGATGCACCCCTATGTTTATTGCAACATTATTTACAATAGCCAAGAAATGGAAGTAACCTAAGTGTCCATCAGTAGATGAATGGATAAAGAAGATGTGGTACATATACACAATGGAATATTATTCAGCCATAAGAAGAAAACAAATCCTACCAACAACATGGATGGAGGTAGAGAGTATTATGCTCAGTGAAATAAGCCAAGCGTAGAAGGACAAATACCAAATGATTTCACTCCTCTGTGGAGTATAAGAACAAAAGAAAACTGAAGGAACAAAATAGCAGCAGAAGCACAGAACCCAAGAATGGACTAACAGTTACCAAAGGAAAGAGACTGGGGAGAATGGGAGAGTAGGGAGGGATAAAGGCGGGGAAGAAGAAAGGGGGTATTATGATTAGCATGTATAATGTGGGGGGTGGGTTAAAGGGGAGGGCTTTGCAACACAGAGAAGACAAGTAGTGATTCCACAACATCTTACCATGCTGATGGACAGTGACTGTAATGGTGTTTTTTGGGGGGACTTGGGGTAGGGGAGAGCCTAGTAAACATAATGTTCTTCATGTAATTGTAGATTAATGATATCAAAATAAAATAATTAAATAATTTTAAAAAGTAGCCACACAATTAGTTGGAAGTGAAAAGTTTATTTGCTAGTAAAGTATGAATAAAATAAAACACTATTCAAGGACACTCACAGCACAGCAAACTAGCAACCGCTACTGGTTAAAGTAGTTTAACAGTCTAAATGCTTATATTCATTGCCATTATGCTAATTTTATAAAATTAGCTATTCTAATTCAGAAACCACAAACCAATACTGCAGAGCCTTTATGAAATATAAGGAAGCTGGATTCTACCACCACCTGCCTTCCCTTTTGTTTGCAGAATTTACATAGAGATCTAATATGGGACTACTGCTTCAGTTGATTATGTAATTATATTTCTTAAACAATGTTATTTGATAGACTAGACCAAAATGAAGATTTCTTTTGTCTACTATTCCTAAAAGACAGTCATGGATCTTCCAAGTTCTGTAGAAAATATACCATTTTTTAGTTATACAGAACAAGAAGAACCAATTAAAAACAAAACGTTCCAATTGTTCATTGCACAGATGTTTAAACAAAGTCCTAAAATTTGTCTCACATTTAAATTTTGGGGGAAAAATCCTGCAAGTTTTAAAATACACAACTTGTATTGCTGTTAAGGCATACTATATTGAGGAAACTTTCATAAGTGTGACTATAATAGTATTTTCCTTGTACTGTTCTTTATACCATGTTAATTTTTCTCACTGTAATTACTGTAGTATGTTCAGCAAGAGAACCTAAAAATGTTCAGTAAAATTTTATGAAGTTCCCACGTTTTATTTATAGTACTTGAGGTAGTTGTATTTGTTAAAGACACAAACATTTATCCATGAATAAATGAAGATGACAAATACTGCTTTAAAAAACCTCACTAACAAATAGTTACGAAAGAATTGTATCTGTTCAGTTACTAAATCATTACTAATGAAATTTACCAGAAATGTTCATAGAGCAACTGTACAAAACTTGAGATCAGCAGGAATTTTCCACTAATTAACTTGTTATTTACCTCACCCCTCTAAGTATCTCTAAAGACACCAAACAACCACACTCAGTCACCCATCTTAAATTCACACTAGTTCTTTTGATATGTTAAGGTCATCTTTCTTAGGAGAGACGGTTTCTGTGGAGTAAAAAGTTGGCTCTTATAGCTCACACACCTCAACAAACAAAAACATATAATCCAATTAAAAAACGGGCAGAGGTGCTGAGTAGACAGTTCTCTAAAGAAGAAATTCAGATGGCCTACAGACACATGAAAAGATGCTCCACATCGCTTGTCATCAGAGAAATGCAAATTAAAACCACAATGAAGTATCACCTCACACCAGTAAGGATCGCTATCATTGAAAAGACAAACAACAAATGTTTCCTCCTTCAGATCTAATGAGGTGATTTTGCAAACTGGGCAAACTAATTTAGCATGCAAGGACAGTCATAACACAGTAAAAGGCAAGAGTCTGTACCCTGTCCATGGAATACGTGGCAGTGCGTGTGAAGTAGTTTGGAATTGGGAAAAGTGCAAAGGAGTCCAGCCGGCTTTGCATGCTTGGCCAGCCTGAGGGCCCCTTCCCTGGGGAGCCCTTCCCATAGGGGAACTCCCGCCTCCTTCTCTGGAGGGTGGGGCTGAGCCCCCAGCATTTAGGAGGAGCTTGGCTGCTCCCTCGTTCTTCTCCAGGAAGAGGAGCAGAATGGGGCCGTTTACATTGAATACAGGGTGACAGGCTTGCCCTGCCAAGTGCGACCCACCAGATAATTCATGTTTCAATGTAGAAACTATTTAGTATAATATAAATTAAAATCGGTGTTCACATAACCCACCAGGGAATGCTGTGGTCCATGGTATCTCAGCAACTATTGAAAAGAGAGAAAGAAAACCCCAATACCACCTACTCCATCTGTAAACCACGTGGTGTGTGGACTGTGGACTCACCCCCTACAGGGCGCTGCCCTCTCCTTGCGATGGAGTTACCTCCCTTTGTGTGTTTCCAGGCTGCTGGTGCCACTTGTTCTCGGTAAGAGCATAACTACTCTGCATTTACAGGTCTTTGCACAACCGCCCCCGTTGAGATGGATTCACTGTATTCCTGCCATGATGGCTTGGGGAGTGGGGACACCAATGCACATGGCAGCCATACCCAGGGATCCAGCACAGCTCCCGCTTGCTGTGGCAGACAGTAAATCCAGGGATGTTTCTCCTGAACCCCACTTCCCTCACTTTTTGAGGTCTGAATGTGTATAGAGAGTAACATTTAACATGTCTGTGCAGCAGAAGAGGCCAGCACAGCTAGAAACGTCTGACCAGAAGGCATCATTTTTAGCTGCCTAAAGGGCTGGAGGGTCCCCAACATTCCCTCTGTTGTCAAATCCAGCAGTGGGGGACAGCAGCCCCTCCCAACCAGGAAAGAGACACACCCTCAACCCCAGCTCGATCTGGTGTTGCCAATAGGATGTAAAGCCATTGGGAACCTAACCAGACCCAAACACTGACCCTAACTTTAATCCTAATCCCAACTCTAACCCTAACCATGATCCTAAACCTGACCTTAACCCTGACCCCAACCCCAACCCTTCCAGCTGACGCTCTCTGAGCCTGCCAGTGTGAGCCAGGCTAAGGCTGGAAGGACTGCCGCAGTCGGCTCAAACGGCCGCACACAGAATCACACCACATGAACACACTGTGATTATCCAAGTCCCCATTTCGGGTGGATCGTTACTGGTACTGGGTGACTTCTAGCCCTGACAGCCCCTCTCACAGTATTCACGGTGGGCACGATTGGTGCCTGGGTGGGGCTGCCACCTGCTCTGTCCAATATCTGCACTGCGTTCTGCATGTGGGACCCAGGCAGAGGTGGAGAACCATTCAGAGAGCTGCCCTCCAGCCTTTTCAGCCCATCTTCGACCCTTCACCTTCACCTTTGGCTCAGCAAACACTGCATGTGTTTTGCCCGACTCCCTATGTGAACACTGCTCCCCTCACCTAAGACCCAGATTCCTGTGACTAAATCTTCCTGGTTCATCCCACTTCCCACTCTGCAGCAAGGCTTGCTGGATCCCTACTCTCCAAACACTCCGACCCAAGGACCATCCTCCCCATGGCGCTCGCTTGTAGTCACTCATTTGCTGCTGGCTTGGCCGCACCTGCAGACACCGTTGGGGTGGGAGGTACTGTGTGGCCCTGCCCACTCCAAAGACAGAGGCATGGGCATGGCACTCACCTCGTGTCCTCTAAGGAGAGCCTGGTGGCCGCCCATACCCCCTTGCAGATGGTGGGGCCACCTGCAGAAAGACACCCGGTCATCCGCAGCCCTGGCCAGTCACTGGGGGCAGACCGGCAGGGATGACGCAGCTGTGTGTTTCATCGGCCAGGACCATTGGGGACCAGGGTTCTCTGATGATGACATTAAACAGAACCACCTCATAAACAGAAGCCAGCTCATGCCCTGGCCTCATTAAGGTGTGAAGACGAGTGTGTCTGAAAGCTGAATGCCCACTGTGCATCAGAAGCACTCGTTCAAGTGCAGGGAGGCTGTGCTCCCGTGATGGGGCACCCCGCCCCTCACAGTGGAAGGGCTTCCTGCTCTGTCTCCCATGCACCCTTCTTCCCACCTGTCCCCCCTTTGGGCACACTCCAGGAATGTGAGTTCAGTACAGTTTTAAACCAGCTTCCTGGGTCCCAGAAATGGTAATGTGTGGCTGTTGGAGTCTCCTAGAAAAGCTCGCCCCAGTGTGACCTGAGTGCACCCTACAGGGGGAGCAGGGGTTCTCTGAGCTGAAAAGTACCCCCCAGGTCAGCAGGGAGGGGACAGGTCAGGGGTGGGAGGGCGCTGGGAAGCTTACCCCATCCAATCAGGAGGTAGGCTGTGAAGCAGCGGCCGGGGAGCATGGCCACCAGGAGGGCATGCAGGTGTAGCCCCTCGGCCAGCAGCCAGTAGAAGCTGGACATGATGCAGTCCTGGAAGAGCACCAGACTCAGCTTGCAGCCAACCTGTAGGGTCACACACCAGCATGGGCATGGCCCTGAGCGCAGCACATGGTAGGCCAAGCTGCCCCCTAGCACCACACCCACGCTGCTGTGAGTAGAGGAGAGAAAGCAGGGAGTGGATGTGCACAGCCCCCACACGTGCTGGCACCTCAGACAGCCCCAAGAGTTGTGCTCAGGGCTCCCAGCCTCCCTCCCCGCTCCCCATCCTCCACTCAATCCTCCTCCCTCTGTTCTTCCCAAGATCCACTCTTAAAAGGGATGAAAAAATAAAGGGAAAGCAAGAGAAACCAGCAATGATTTCTCCAGGAGTTTTGGAATGGTTTTCTCTGGGGAGAAAATTGCACAGGATATAAAGCATATATATTTAAATACAATCTCTCAGGCCTTCGTATAATAAACGAACCAGGTGTCCCAACTTCACACGCAAACACTAAATTGCTGTTTTAATCATTAAATTTACTTAGGAGTTCTGAAAAAAAGGATTTTAATTTCTGTCCTCTGTTTCTGCAGCCTCCCTCCAAAATTACCGTGTGGCTGTGCTTCTGTAAGTCCATATATGTGGATACACTTTCACGTTTATGTGGATACACTGACATGTACATGTAGGCATGGACACGTGGGAAGAATATGCTTACATAATGCAGACACACATGGCGTGGATATGCTCACATGTGTGTGGGCACACACACAAGGCAGATGTAGATACTTTTATATGGCATGTGGATGTATGTTTATATCCACTTACATACATACTTGTGGGGTGCTTAAAGGGACCCTGTCAGGCTGCAAGGACTTTGGCTGGCAGCCCTCAGCCCTCCAGCCTGCCCGCCTCCCACCCAGGCCTCTGAGGAGCAGCACAGGGAAGTGGCACTGCTTACTGGGGCTGGGACCCGGAGTCCTACTGCCAGAGCCCATGGGCACAGAAATGTACGTGCTAACAGCCATGAACATGGGAAACTCACTCCATAGACTGTCAGTGGGGCAGGCATGCAGTTGGGCTAGGTGTGGACGGGGAGGCACACCCTGCCGGACCAGCAGAGGCTGCAGCTGCATGTGGCAGGTAGAGCTGCCAGCTCTCTGGCCTTTGGGAAAGTGACCCAGTTCTAAGTGTGAGTGTTCACTGCACTGCTTCCCTGCAGAGCTCCATCTGACAGAGACGAGGCGCCACACGTGAAGATGGGTGTGCCAGCAGGAACATGGTACTGAGGCTGTGCCTGCTTGGTGGGATGTCACAGCCACATGCTGGGCTGCAGTGCCAGTCAAAGGAAACACTGACACTCCCTGGGCTTGGAGGATTTCTACGATGTCCTGTTGAATAAGGAAGAGTATGCAGAAAAATGGTCTTTAAGATGATTCCATTTTCTTGGGAAAAGTGTAAATACTGTGTCTGCAACTGGTCTATTTTCTCATTCAACATCACCACACTCAAGGACCGCAGGGGCCAGGGCATGGCACTCCCAGCAAGCCTCATCCTCGGGGGCTTCAAACCACACCCCTCAGGGTTCTCTACAGCATCCCAAAGATGCGAGGGCAGAGCCTGCCCAGGCCAGTGGTGAGAGCAGCACTCCTGACCTGCCCAGCCCTGGTCTGCAAGCCCCCCAGACATGCACCAGGGAGGATGGGAGGAGCCTGCCTTGGCTAGGGCTGCCACCATGGGTCAACATCCAGTACTGTTGTTCACGTTCTCTGGAGTGTGGTTTTCCAGGGCAGTTGGATAAAAACCAGACAAACCAGAGCAGAGGATCAAGTCCAAGTGCGTGCACGGCTGGAGACCCTGGGAAATGGCAATATCCAGTTCCCTTTGTGATACAAGAGGCCCAAGTCCATGAATGGAACAGGAAAAGCTGTGTGTCTCCTGGGCTGCTGCAGGTAAGGTTTTCTGTCACACCTGGACGTGCGTGTCCACTCCAGGCCCTACGGGAATGTAAGGTGGTTCTCTGGTCCCTGGGAGCTTGGTGACATCTGTAGTTGCTGATTATGAGCAAGCAAAACAGGACATTTTTATGAATGTGTGAAATACCATTCATACAGCTATGGGGCCAGCACAGAAAGTGGGCCTCAGCACGGAGTGTGCCTGATACTGGAAACCCCGGCTTGCACTCAGCCTGCAGCAGAGTTGTGCATCTTGGTGATTCCTGCAGGGTGGTTTCTTGGGTCCTATTCACAGCTGTTCCTCACCTGAAGACATAGGGCTCCCACAGCACCACACAAGCCTCAGGCAGTTGGTCCTTCCAGGCATGGATGCAAACACAGGAACTGAGTCTGAAGGGTGCATGCAGTGGGCACCTCACCCACTGTGCCCCTTTGCTCACTTCCCTTCCTCCTAACCCCTGTGTCCTTTGGGCTGTGGCCAATGTGGCAGCTCGGTGGGCCCAGGACCCTCACCCAGCCTACAGCCTGGCCCTGTGATGTACATGCTCTTCCCAGGCCAGAGATGTGGCCAGCTCAGAGCTGAGCAGCTGCGCCCCTCCTGAGCCAGGGACTCAGGCCCTCAGGGATGGCCTTGGAAGCCTGGGCTGGGGCTCAGAGCATGCCCAGGGGCCCCACATGCCATGTGCTCTGGTCTCAGTGAGAATTACCTGTGTGTCCCACGCATGCCCTCTGGCAGCTGGGCGATCCCAGACAACCCTGGGCTCAGAAGCAGCCATGGCATGTAGGGCATGCAGGTGGAGGTGGTGGGTGCTGGGGGTTTCTGAAAAGGAACAGGCTTTTTCATGCCTTGGCCCATCTGCACACCCTGAGGAAAGACATCAGTGCCTCACTGGGGGACCCGCCCCAGATGCTCTACTTGGGGGGAATGCGTTTGTCTAAACCCAGCTGGGAACAGAAATATCTAAAAATCATAGATGAAAGAAAGGCTCCTTCTTCCCATCCCCATGTGGGACCCGAGTGTCCTGGCTGATGAACTCACTCAGGGCTCTGCACCCATGAAGGGGTGATGACAGGGAACAGCCTTTCTCCTCTCTGGGCACTGCTCTCACCCTGCTCATGCTCTGCACTGTTTTCCTGCTGCCCCCACCCTCCCTTCCTCTCCTGGCACAGGAATCTTGGTGGCATTTTGTGCCCTCCCCTCTGCTCCATGCTCTGGGGATGGTGAGAGGAGGCACCCCTGCCTGCTCCATCCCAGACGGTGGTCCACAGAGCTGCTGGGACTGCCCGAGCGGCCCCACAGGTGTCTCAGCTGGGCCATGGGCCTGCAGTCAGCCAGAACGCAGCGTGAGCCCAGTCAGCAATGACACGCCACGGGTGGCTGGGCTTCCCTCAGCCCCACATCCTCATTTACCAAATTTGAAAATTTCTCTATTGATGGTCGCTGGGCACCATTGACAGGGTCCACAGGCAAAGTCCAGCACAGGAAGGGGCTCCAGCCATGGTGGGGGTGGTCCCATCCACAGGGGTGGCAGAAGGCTGGTGGTGTGCCAGCAGGGCAGGTCACCCTTGGCTACCCCCCAGGTGCTGTCCCTCCCCCATCCCTTGGTGAGGAGCTGGTCAGGACTGTCCCCATGGCAGGAGAGGGTTGAGATGCAGCTCATGGTCCAAGGCCTGCTGTTCGTGGCTCTGTGACAGTTGGTGGAGGTGGCAGGCTCCTCCGAGCTTTGAGGCCATCCAGGGAAATGCTGGCAGTTCCTCAGGGGAGGCCAGCCCTTGGCATACACAGAGACTCCCCAACTTTCTGGGGTGGGATTTGTGGGCTCCTGGGTGTGACAAGAGTGCCCATGGGTTGTGAGCCGATTATCCCCCCAGACATGTTCAGCTGCAGCCTGATGGCACAGCTGATGCTCTGTGGTGTGGAAAGGGGTTTACTGTCTTATAATCAAATCAGTCCACATTCTGTCCAGTGCAGAGCAACAGTGTGGCAAAGCCATCTGGCAGGAACATGAACCGCTCCAGCATCCTGGCTCCTTGCAGGAGAGAGGAGCCGACCTCAAGAAACCTGATCACGTTAGGGGCAAGGCACCAGAGCCCAAATGCCTGCCAGCATCCAGAGGACACAGGAGCCACACAGCGGAGAGGAGTGAGGAGGTGGCCTGCGTGCAAGGAGCTTGATAAGCACTACACCACAGTGGGCTTGGTGTGACAACTGGGTAGCGTGCTCCCTGAGCGTGGTGGCCGGAGAACCACGGGGCAGCAGGGGCCACCCCACCACCGCCTCTGTGGGAGCTGGTGACTGACACGGGTGCCCTTGTGCCTAAGGGCTGAGCCCACACTCACTCACAGATGTGCAGCTGGGCTCCCAGCGGGCTCAGGGCACTGATGGGAACATCTCCCACACAGAATCAGGGAGATCTGGGGACAGAACGATGGCTCTGTGCTCGTCCCTTCATGTCAGGGTTTTCCAGCACGGAACTGCTGCTGACAAACTCTGGAATGGGGGTAGGGGGCCCAGCCAGCCACCTGCCTGTGTCACCCCCTTGTCTCATCTGCAGAGCTTGACCTACTCTGGGCCCCCACACTATGGCCAGGCCCGTTTCTCAGGCCTGAGCTTGACCTCTTGGAGGCTGTGTACCAGCTGCAGGACTTCATCACAGGAAGTGGGGATTAGGGGAGGGGTGGGTCGCTGAGCAGGGAGGTTGGCAGATTCACTGCCTACAGTCCACCCCCCACAGCAAAAGGACTCTGCCCAGATGGGTGGCCTTACCCAGGAGGACTGTTGGTCGGGGCAGTGCAGCGTGCTGCAGCTGGAGTACAGAACATTATCCTTGACCAGCACCGAGACGACTCTCAGGATGAAGGAGAGGAACAGGTTCAGGTGGCTGTGGTTGTGGGTACGTGCCGCCTCCTGGGGGAGAGATGTATTGTAACCCATTGATGCAGGGGCACTTTGACCCTAAGGCTTCCTTCTTTTTTAATGGAAGCTAATAATTATCTGACTACTCCCTAGGGTATATCAAGGATGTTTTCCGTTTTGTATTATGACAAATATTTTTGTACATGAATCTTTACCCTAATTCCTGATGAGCTCCTCAGGTCAGAGCCCTCAAACTGTACCTGAGAGTGAAAGTATGAACAGCAGGGTCTGGCCCAGGCCTGTGGGGCATGTGCACTCACTTCACTGTTTTCAGCAAAGCTCACGTCAAATGCCCTCTTACTGGACTTAAGTGTCTGTGATATCTTTCATATCAAAAAATGCTCAGAACGTTTTTTTTATAGTGCTCTTATAACACTTAAACTCTGCTTTGGAGAAGACTTAGTGAATATTCGATTTGACTTTTAATTGAGAAGTCATTAGGAAACCAGCTGTCCTACACAAATGCACTTATAGGGTCATTAAATATCAGCTCTCTAGGTTTAAGCATAGTTTAAACTTTTTGAAGAACATTAAAAAATACGTACTAAAGCAGGCTTCCTCTGTGGGTATGAAGGAGCAGCTTACTGACTGCCTTCCCACCTGGGTGGGCATGACCCTCAAAGTGGGCAGGGCTTTGGGCAGCAGCCAAGCAGTGGAGGCTGGAAGGACTGGGACCCAGGGAAGGGAAACATGTACACGCCTGCCCCCTCGCTGTCTCTCAGGCTGTCTGTCTCAGGGCTTAGGGGCCATCTAGGGAGCAAAAGCCCTGAGCTTATCACAGTGTCACTGCAAGGGATGGCAGCAGAATGAGGGGATTTCAGGGTAACATGTGAGGGGCTGCAGGTCTGGAGGAAAGGAAAACAGTCCAGAGCTCAGCAGGTGATTACCTGAGGCTTCACACTTGTTTGGGTCCCAAGTTCACATGCTGGGTGAAATGAAGTGAAACCCAGGGGCTAAGAAAGTGACATGGTTGGAAGAAATTTTAGCAACTTCATTTACAGAATTCAGGGTGTTGGGTAGAGGGACTCCCAGGCTTTCACTGGAAACTCTAAAGAGCTGTGACCCAGAAACAGTGGTGAACCAGAGAGAAGCCCGTCTTCATAAAGCCTGAAATACAGACTCAGATCAACACGATCCTGACTGGTGCTCTGCCTATCTTGCTAGAAAACCTCTCTGCAGTGGGATATCATCTAAAGCCTCTGTAATTTAATTATTTGTAATTTCAATGGAAATAACTAGGCATGCCACAAACAGGACCAAATGATCAACTGTCAAGTTAAAAGGAAAAAAAATTAAAGAGTCAATTTTAGAAAGATGTCCAGAACCTGGCATTTTAATATACAGAGTGTATTAAGTATACATTGATTAATATACTCAGGTAATTATTAGCTTTTTTATTAGCAAATGGAACAAAATCAGATGGAAATTTTAAAACTTAAAAGAAAAAGCCCAAAATTAAGAATTTAAAAGCAGGGTCTAATATTAGATTAGACATGGTAAATGAGAGTATCATGAATTGAAAATAGTCCAGAAGAATATGTCTAGATTAGAGGGAAACAAAATAATGGAAAATGGAGAGAATCAGTAGGAAATATATAAGAGGTGGTGAAAAAGTCGGTCATATGTGAAAATAGAGTTTCGGAAGGAGAGAAGGGAATAAAGTACAAGCAATATTTTAATAACTATTTGACAAGAACTTTTTGAAATTCTTAAAATATAGTAATAGATTAAAGAAGCCCGATTAATCCCCAAAGGAGAAATGCAAGAAAGCCACAGTGAGTCCCATGATTGTGCAGCTGTGAAAACCAAAGACAAAGAAAAAAAATATATTCAAAGCACCTGAGAAAAAAAGACCTATTCCTTCAATGGAACAATGGTGAGACTGGCAGGTGAGTTTGAGTTTTCAAAAGAAATAATGATGTACATCTTTAATGTGATGGAAGAAAATAACTGTCAATAAAGAATTAAATACTCTCAAAAATACCCTAAAATGAAGGCCAAATTAAGATGATTTCAGATAATCAAGGACAATGAGAATTCATTGCTGGTAGGATGGTGCTGAAAGAAACACTACAGGGTGGTCCTCAGGCAGCAGGAGGGTGAACCCAGATGGAAATGTGGAGACATGGGGGGCCAAGGAGCACCAGGAAAGACAGATACATGGGTGCCCTAAATAAATACTGACTTTAAAACAACAGCTGTGTCTTGTAGTATTTAAAATACATATAGAATTAAAACACATAACAATAGCACCTAAAGCATGGAGTAAATGGAGATGTATCTAAAGTCCTTAAATCACTGGAAAGTGGTGAAATGGTAACTAGAGGCTACCTCCTATGAGGCAGAGGTGCATGCCATAAATTTGGGTTGACAACTAGAAGAATAATAGAAGGTGTGACTAATGCTCTAAAAAGGGAAAACTTGCATAATAGAAATATTTGATAAATGAAAAAGAAACACAGAATGAATGCAAAAGCAGCAAAGAGCAGTCGAGACAGCAGAGAGCAAAGAGATGCAGGCGGGTCAGAACTGCAGGTTGTTAGTGAGTACTCTAAATATGGGTGTAAAGATGCTGCATGTAAAAATAAAAATAGGGTGGCAATAAAAAACAAATCCCATGGAGCTTGGAAGACACACAAATTAAATAAAAAACAGGAAAGTTCAAAATAAAAGCATAGAAAACAATATGCCTTGCAAATATCAAGTGAAAGAAAGCTAACATAACCATTTTAATATCAGGTAAAGTATATTTTTAAGGCAAGGGGCACTACTAAGTATGGATGATTTAATAAGATAAAATATTAAATTAGTATGCCCCTAATAACATGACCTTAAAATACATAAAGCAAGTAGTGTAAGTTAAATAAAAAGAGAGAAACAAGTACACAATAATAGCTGGAGATTTTAAAGCAGTTACTGATAGAACAAGCAGTTAAAACAATCAGTAATGGTTTTGGAATATTAAATAATGTGATTACAAATTTGATATAAATGACATTTGAAGCATACAAACCACTAACTGCAGAATTCACATTTTTTTCAAGTGAAAAGGAAACTTTTACCAAAATATACCACATTTTGGGTCATATGCAAGCTTCAACAAATTTCAGAGGACCAAATTCATGCAATATACTGATCACCATGAATTAAGCTAGAAATCCTTAATAAAAAGCTGAATAAAAATTAATAACTGATTGGAAATTAAGCTGTAGATTTCTATAGTCTATGAAATTAAAAATAACCACAAGAAATGTTTAGAAAAATTAGAACTAAATGATAATGGGAAACACATCTTAAAACTTGGAAAGTGGAACTACAGCAGGACTGAGAGGGAGATTTGCAGACACAGATGATGTACTTTTGACAAACAGCACTGTCAATGCTGTGAGCATCTGTCTCCAGATGCTAGAAGAAGAGCACTAAGGTAAAACCAGAGAAAGTAGAATTAAATAAATAATAAAAATAGGAGGCTAAGTTAGTAAATCAACAAACACACAAGAAAGGAATGAACAAAGTCAAAACGCTGTGCCTGGAAAACACTGATAAAATCGATAAGAGCTTAAAATAAAGATGAAAACAAGGAAAACACAAATTACCAACACCAGGAAGGTAAAAGGAGATATCAGTATAGCTCTTATGTACATTAAATGTATAATAAAAGAATATAGAAAATGTGGATTAAAAGGACAGATTCCCTGAAAAAAACAACAACTTATAATTAACTTAAGAAATAAAGAATCTGAATCATCATGTGTCTGGTTTAAAAACCTTGAATGTATTTGAATGTATTGCAACAACACGGATGGAGCTAGACGGTATTATGCTCAGTGAAATAAGCCAGGAGGAGAAAGACAAGTGCCAAATGATTTCACTCATCTGTGGAGTATAAGAACAAAGGAAAAACTGAAGGAACAAAATAGCAGCAGAATCACGGAACCCAAGAATGGACTAACAGTTACCAAAGGGAAAGAGACTGGGGAGGATGGGTGGGGAGGGAGAAGTGGGGGGGAAGAAGAAAGGGGGTATTATGATTAGCATGTATAATGTGGGGGGGCACAGGGAGGGCTGTGCAACACAGAGAAGACAAGTAGTGATTTTACAGCATCTTACTACGCTGAAGGACAGTGACTAATGGGGTTTGTGGGGAGGACTTGGTGAAGGGGGGAGCTTAGTAAACATAATGTTCTTCATGTAATTGTAGATTAACGATACAAAAAAAACCTTTAATATAGAAATTAAGCCTTCCCCCTGACAATTCTCAGCCCAGATGGCTTCCTTGGTGAATTCTAGAAACTTTAAGGAAGAAATACTACCTTATCTGACCCAAACTATTCCACAGACTAGAAGACAGGGAACACTTTCTTATTCACTAGTAGGTGAGTGTAACTGTCATATGAGAGCCTAATTTTATAAGAAAGAATATGAAAGATCAAATTCACAAATGTTGGTACAAATTCCTCAACAAAATATTGGCAAATTAAACCCAGCTATATCATAAAAGGATAATACAACACACCCAAGTAAGGCAAATTTAAGGAATGAAAAAAAAGCAGATTCAATACTAGAAAATATATCTCTGAAAATTTTCACACTAAATGAACAAATGATAAAAACCATCTACTCATCTCAATATATGTAGAAAAGTCATAAAATTCAACACCTATTCATGATTAAAAACTGAGATACCTGGGATTGAAACCAAAACAAAATGGGCCTTGACCCCTGCCTCATACCACACACAACAAACTATAGGTGTATCATAGACCTCCACATAGAAAGTTAAACGATAAAATATCTAGATGGTAACAAAGGGGAATATGGCAAAGATTTCTTAAATAGGCCTCAGGAGGCACTGACCAAAAACACAGATGACAAACGGGCTTCATTAAAATTAAGAACTTTTGTTGATCAAAGGCTCACCAAGTTAGTGCAAAGTCTAGAGATAAGGTCTAGATAACCACAGAGGTAGAGATAAAATTTGTAATACAAGCTATCTGACAAAAAACTCCCCTCTATGACTCTTAAAAATTAATTTGAAGGGAGACAGCAAAACAGAAAAATTAACAAATACATGAAACAACACCTTAAAAAAATCCAGATGACCTCATCAGCCATCAGGAAATGCAAATTAAGAACATCATTCTGTATTAGTATAAACCCAACTGCATGTCTAAATTTTAAAAAACGATTGATAAGTGGTGACAAGGATACAGAGCAATTGTCAGTCCTCTGAATGGCTGGTGGGCTCCTGCAGGGTGCAAACACTCTGGACAATGGTGGCAGTTCTTAGAAAGACTATGCATAGCCTATGGCTGGTAAGTGTAAAGTAAATGTCCGTACAAATGTAAATGTGCACACAGACACACAGACACATGTCTCAGGAAGCATGTACTTATGTGCAGGAGGCACACAAGGGTCTTCACAGCAGCCCTTTGTGGTCCCAAATCGAGAGTCACCGTCCATGAACAGTGAGGGGCAAGTGAATAGTATTGCACTCAGTACATGGACTACTTCACACAGTAAAAGAGAACAGGATGACTTCATCAACAACAGGGATGACTCGCCCTACGAAAGACTGGCTGAGGGAACCGAACCCGAGACAGAAGCCTTCCTCTGTGTGATTCTAAGAAGACAGCGTTTTCAAAAATAGCAAAAGCAATCTTGGAGTCAGAAATTTGGATAATGGCCACTTTCAAGGACACAGAGCAGATGTGGGGACAGCTTCTGGGGCTGATAATGTCCTAAATCTTGATATGGGTGTTTGTTCATTTGAAGACATGCAGCAGGGGCACTGGAAGATTTACCAGCTTCCCTGAACACGTACTTCATTAGCAGACGTTTATTTTAACATATTTCACAGCACTGCCATAGTAAACGAGAACATTAAATAGGCTGTAAAATGTCCTTGGTGTCTAGGGGGCTGTGGAATAAACTGCTGTGGGACCGCTGGGCTGCAGTTGTAGACACTGCGTGCTGGCTTCTCGTGGGGGCTGCATTCATGTCTCCAAATTACCTTTTCTTTCTTTCCCTCTTTCCTTTTTCTCCTTCCTTCCCTCCCGCCCACACCTCTCCACTGCAGAGATCGAGATCTATTGCTATGACTCAGATGACATGCTATTCATGGAGTCACATTTACTGGGTGTCTTAGCTAAGCTCATCATGCATTTCTCATTTTAAAATTTACTTCTGAGCGAGACTCTGCAAAAGGGCGCTGGATATGACTGCAGGTACAGCTTCTGATAAGCCAGGCTGGAATTGCTCATGGTGATGGCCAGATACAGCCTCTGGAGAACATGCCCCAGGGAACTGGAGGCCTGGGCAGTCGTGAATCAGGGCTCTGCCTCTCCAGCTCAGCAACCTGGAATGTGGGGCACCTCTCGGGGACTCCTTTCTCTAACTGTAAAACTGGACAGAGGCAGCACTGGTGGAGATGCTGTAGGGACAAAATAAACTCTTACAGAAGGCATGGCTTGCTGTGTGTGGCAGTCACAGCTGCGATTCTTGGGCTTGCAGGGAGTAGAGAGGCTTTGCCTGGGCCTGGACCCCATGCGCCCTCCAGGACGGCAGCTGCAAGGCCCAAGCAAGGTCGTGTGTGTTACCCCGGCCTGCAGTGCTCGGGTACTTCATCGAGGACCGACGCTGCTCCATTCCTCGGGAACAGTTCCTAAATGCTTTCTTAGTTTATGCAGCTTTTCCGGACAGTAAATGTTCAATGCCAGCAATGAATTATGTGTCCTGGCTATGATTATGGAGATGGTGGGACTGTTATGTTTATAATACAGATTTTAGATTTCACCACTCTCCCAGGAAGGGGCATCAGATGAACAGACACATCTGACCCCTGGAGGCAGGAAGCATTTCTGTAGCCAAGAGGAAGGCACAGCTGGGAACCTTACACCAACTCCGGGCTCTGGGGGATGCTTCCAGCAATTGTTACATGTTGAGACAGCATATGTGTCCTTTCTAACTAAGAAGTATCACTGGCAAGTGACTAATGACTTGTGACATAGGACGGCAGAGCTGTGAGACAGAGAGAACCTGGCCTTGATGATTCTGAATCAGCTGCCCCTCAAGCCCTTGTGCCTCCAGCTTTCCTCATATATGAAGTTGCAGGTGCCCCTATTGTTTAAACCATCTTGATTCCTTGTTCTGTCACTTTCAGCAGAAAGGATCCTGGTACCATAGCCCAACCTAAGAGGTTAAGCAATTTTCTCTGTATCACATTAGTAGTGTGACGAAAATTGGAACCAGAATCCCAGTCTCCTATCAGCCAGGTCATTTTTCACTCACCAGGCACTGTTAATTGGATGAACCAGGCACTGTTAATTGGATGAAATTATTTTACCTATTTTGGGTTGATGAATAGCAACCAAATACTCAAAATGCCATTTTTATGTTGCGCAAAGATGAAAACCTGAGGCAATTTAAAGCAAAAATCCAGGAAAATGAATGTCTGTTGTATATGAGAGCATTTAATATAGATGCTTGCTTTGGTATTATTATTACTATTATCATTTTTTATTTTGGTATCATTAATCTACAATTACATGAGGAACATTATGTTTACTAGACTCCCTCCATCACCAAGTCCCACCTACAAACCCCATTACAGTCACAGGATATCATTGTAGTAAGATGCTGTAGAATCACTACTTGTCTTCTCTGTGTTGCACAGCCCTCCTTGTGCCCCCCTCACACTACACATGCTAACTGTAATGCCTCCTTTCTCCCCCCATCCCTCCCTTCCCACCCATCCTCCCCATTCCCTTTCCCTTTGGTAACTGTTAGTCCATTCTTGGGTTCTGTGCTTCTGCTGCTATTTTGTTCCTTCAGTTTTCCTTTGTTCTTATTCTCCACATATGAGTGATATCACCTGGTACTTTTCCTTCTCTGCCTGGCTTATTTCACTGAGCATAATACCCTCTAGCTCCATCCATGTTGTTGCAAATGGTAGGATCTGTTTTTTTCTTATGGCTGAGTAATATTTCATTGTGTATATGTACCACATCTTCTTTATCCATTCATCTACTGATGGACATTTAGGTTGCTTTAAATATCTTGGCTATTATAAATAGTGCAGTGATAAACATAGGAGTGCATCTGTCTTTTTCAAACTGGAGTGCTGAATTCTTGGGGTAAATTCCTAGAAGTGGAATTCCTGGGTCAAATGGTATTTCTATTTTGAGCAAATTTTCCTTTTTAAAAGATAGATATAAAACATCAAAGTGTTTGGTATACTCTCTTACTGTAATTTAATGAAACTTGAATTCTTTCCTTAGTTTGTTAAATGTAACTGCTAAAGACACTGTGAGGTTGACATTAAAATATATAGTGTGATGAATACATTTATTAGAATACTGTAAGTATTTACTGCCTACTACAGTATATGTAAAATAAGTTCATTTTAAGCTGAAATACTGTTGTTTCTGTCACAGTTTTTAATAGTTTATCCTATTTCATAATGGCTTGAGACACGTTGTAACCATTAGCATTTTAAATTCAGCTTTGTGATCCTAAAGTCTTGGAGTGGCTAGGACCTAAGCCTACATAGTGTGCTACTCATCAAGAAAAACATGGATATTCCAAGGTTCCAGGAGCAGTAATACAAGTGAACTGATGTTAGACGTTGATCAAGATGCTCATCTGAGACTAGTCTTAGGTTACCATCTGACTTACTCCTCATTGCTAGCAAAGTAAATTAAAGTCGTGCATAGCTTTAGTCCACAGCCAGTTACATAGAGTCTATTTTCAAGTTTACATTAGATCTAGAATAAAATAATTAAAATAATAGCATGTGTTTCTCATCCTCAAGATTATTTTTTCCACCTGGTAGGCCAAAAATACCACCCGACAGTCCTCACAGCAGTTTTCTGGAAGTAGCCAGAGGCATTATTATGAAGCAGGAGCAAAGGCATTGGAAACTGACCAGGGCTCTGCCTTCACTGTTTGACTATAGGCAAAATATTTATTTTCTAGGAGCTTCAATTTTCTCTTACGTGAAAAGAGGCTAATTTCAACTCCTGTGTTGTCATTATTTTTTTAAATGACCAATAAGCTATTTTATATAAAATGCCCAGTTCATTGGATGGATACTCAGTATTGTAAGGTGAACACATATTGTAATAATTTTTTAAAATTTTCTCATCATTAATCTACAATTACATGAAGAACATTATGTTTACTAGCTTCCCCCCTTCACAAGCCTCATTACAGTCACTGTCCATCAGCGTAGTAAGATGTTGTAGAATCACTACTTGTCCTCTCTGTGTTGCACAGCCCTCCCAATGCCCCCTCACCCACATTGTACATGCTAATTGTAATACCCCTTTTCTTTTTCCCCACACTTATTCCTCCCTACCCTCCCATTCTCACCAGTACCTTTCCCTTTGGTAACTGTTAGTCCTTTCGTGGGTTCTGTGATTGTGCTGCTGTTTTGTTCCGTCAGTTTTTCTTTGTTCTTATACTCCACATATGAGTGATATCATTTGGTACTTGTCTTTCTCTTCCTGGCTTATTTCACTGAGCATAATACCCTCTAGCCCCATCCATGTTGTTGCAAATGGTAGGATTTGTTTTCTTCTTATGGCTGAATACTATTCCATTGTTTATATGTGCCACATCTTCTTTATCCATTCATCTACTGATGGACATTTAGGTTGCTTCCATTTCTTGGGTATTGTAAATAGTGCTGCGATAAACATAGGGGTACATCTGTCTTTTTCAAACTGGGCTGCTTCACTCTTAGGGTAAACTCCTAGAAGTGGAATTCCTGGCTCATATGGTATTTCTGTTTTGAGTTTCTTGAGGAACCTCCATACTGCTTTCCACAATGGTTGAACCAATTTACATTCCCACCAGCAGTGTAGGAGGGTTCACCTTTCTCCACAACCTCACCAACATTTGATGTTGATTCTCTTTTGGATGGTATCCATCCTTACTGGTGTGTGGTGATATCTCATTGTGGTTTTAATTTGCATTTCTCTGATCACTACTGATGTAGAGCATCTTTTCATGTGTCTGTTGGCCATCTGAATTTCTTCTTTGGAGAACTGTCTGTTCAGCTCCTCTGCCCATTTTTTAATTGGATTATTTGCTTTTTGTTTGTTGAGGTGTGTGAGCTCTTTATATATTTTGGATGTCAAGCTTTTATCGGATCTGTTATTTATGAACATATTCTCCCATATTGTAGGGTACCTTTTTGTCCTATTGATGGTGTCCTTTGCTGTACAGAATCTTTTCAGCTTGACATAGTCCCACTTGTTCATTCTTGCTTTTGTTTCCCTTGCCCAGGGAGACATATTCATGAAGATGTCACTCATGTTTATGTCCAAGTGACTTTTGCCTTTGTTTTTTTCTAAGAGTTTTGTGGTTTTATGACTTACATTCAGGTCTTTGATCCATTTTGAATCAGAGTTTTTACTTTTAAAAAATAAAGTCTGTGATGGTATACCACTACCAATGATATGAAATTAAAAAACTCCTCAAAATGACTATAGGAAATAATATTTAGCACAGATAGATGTATATAATGTGAACTTTTATTGTATGTGTATATTTATTTCATTATATGTGGGTTTTATGTGATGCCTTGAGCTCTTTATGTAGCAGACCCCAACTCAGAAATGCAGACTGTTGCATAATGCTATATACTGTGTATAGTTTCGCTGGATGAGAATGATCTCCCCAAAGCTATTTTGTGTTGTTAATATGTTTCAAATTGCATCTGAAATCTGCTTACGTCCTTATATTATAACTTTCTCTTTGTTTTAATATTAAAAAGAAGCCTACAGAAACAAAAACCTAAAGTTGTCAGTTATTTACCAATAGTAAAAATAGCCATTATTAATTACTGGGGTGTTGTTTGAGGGTCTTTCCATTTTGTTTTCTGACATGAAGCATCAGAGAGGTGGACTCTCATGCCCCCCTACACACACACACACACACACACACACACACACATGCATTCCTCCGCTTACATCCCTCTTTTTCTCACAAGTGATTACTGAAGGAAGGCAGCCAACTGATCCTGCTGGCTCAGGAAATAGCTACCACAGTCTATCTTATAAAGCCGGGGATCTGTTTGATACCTTTTCTATATAGACTCTCTTACTTTGTTCTTTAGATTTCTACCCTTTTTCATGGCTTCCCTTAATATTATTTTCAACCATATTTTACCTTTATAAAAATATTTGAATTATTAGCATTCATAGAATAGCTTGCATCAAGCCCCACCCCCTTGGAATGGTGCGCTGAATCATAGGCAGGCATCAGAATCTCACACTGATCCCATTGCCTCTCATCACTATCATTCACATACAGTGTATAAAATGATATAGATGCTGTTAATTATAGACTGTATTTGGGAATTTATATTCAGAGTGGAGAGGGTTCAAGTTAGTTAGATTTGAGGGTTGTGCCAAATCTATTCATTAAATAGATGTATTTAATAAATATTTTATTATTAAAATAATTAAAAAATACATGTTCCACTGGTATCTGATATGCTCTGACAATCTTGGTCAGTCGGTTACGTAAATGTGCTACTGAGATGTAACATTAGGTCCTTGAATTTTAAGTTTAAATGGCTGCTGAATAAAGATCCTTGATATTGTTATATAGTTTTAATGCGTTAGGTAGAACCACATGAAATTGCCTATTTTATAAGTAAAAAATGATTACATATTTGCAATTTTATATACTTTGACCTAATGGACAACTATAGAATCTCAGAAAAGGAACTTGCAATACTTGTAACATGTTCTAAATCTTCCCTGAAATTTTTTTTATTAAGTTTCTTATTTTTAAGGAAAAAGAAATGAGACGATAACAAGCTGTTCTTCTGAAGCATCAGGTCTGTAGACATAAAGTTAAACAATTGTTGAAATGTACATTTTATGATTTTTCTTAAATCTTAATTTTGGCAGACTCTTGAAAATATTTTCTTAGAAATTTCTGAGAGGCAGAGCCAAGATGGCAGTGTGAGTAGAGCAGTGGAAATCTCCTCCCAAAACCACATATTTTTATGAAAATATAACAAAGACAACTCTTCCTAGAATAGAGACCAGAGGACACTGGACAACATCCAGACCATATTCACACCTGTGAGAACCCAGCGCCTCATGAAGGGTGTAAGATACAAGCCCTAGCCCAGCGGGCCGATTGCACCTCCCCACAACTCCCGGCGGGAGGAGAGGAGTCAGAGCTGGGAGGGAGAAGGGAGCCCAGGACGGCTAAACAGACAGCCCCAGCCATATGGACCAGAGCACAGACAGTGCATGCGTGGGGTCCTGGATACTAGGGAAACAGGGCAGCAAGACCGGTGGGCAGGTCCCTGAGGCCGGCACCTGAGGACAAAGAAAAGCGAGAGACTTTTTTGTTGTTGTTGTTGTTGAATTATTTATTTAATTTTTGTTTCGTTTTGTTTTGTTTTGGCGAGTGATTTCTGGAAGTCTTAAAGGGACAGGGCAGGACACTTAGTCCAGAGGCAGGGAATCTGGGGATCTCTGGGCAATCTAACTCCCTGGGCAGCAGGGAGCATGGGGGACCCTCACTGAGATAAATAGCCTCCCCCCCTCCAAGCGGCTCCACCATTTTGGAGCAGCAGACCCAGACAAGCCACGCCCACAGCATCAGTGGAGATAAACTCCATAGCATCTGGGCAGAAAGCAGAAGCTCTGTTGGTATGCAGCTTCCCAGCACAAGCCACTAGAGGTCGCTGTTCTCCCAGGAGAGGAAGGCCACAAACCAACAAAAAGGGAAGTTCTTCCAGCCGTCGCTCATCCCAGATATGCAAACTATTCCTATCACCATGAAAAGACAAAATTACAGGCAAACCAAGATCACAGAGACACGAGAGAAGGAGACAGACCTAACCACTCTTCCTGAAAAAGAATTCAAAATAAAAATCATAAACATGCTGACGGAGATGCAGAGAAATATGCAAGAGCTAAGGGATGAAGTCCGGAGGGAGATCACAGATGCCAGGAAGGAGATTACAGAAGTGAAACAAACTCTGGAAGGATTTATAAGCAGAACAGATAAGATGCAAGAGTCCATTGATGGAATAGAAACCAGAGAACAGGAACACATAGAAGCTGACATAGAGAGAGATAAAAGGATCTCCGGGAATGAAACAATATTAAGAGATTTGTGTAACCAATAAAAAAGGAACAATATCTGTATTATAGGGGTACCAGAAGAATAAAAGACAGAAAAAGGGATAGAAAGTGTCTTTAAAGAAATAATTGCTGAAAACTTCCCCAAACTGGGGGAGGAAATAACCGAACAGACCACGGAAATACACAGAACTCCCAACAGAAAGGACCCAAGGAGGAAAACACCAAGACACATAATAATTAAAATGGCAAAGATCAAGGACAAGGAAAGAGTTTTAAAGGCAGCTAGAGAGAAAAAGGTCACCTATAAAGGAAAACCCATCAGGCTATCATTAGACTTCTCGACAGAAACCTTACAGGCCAGAAGAGAACGGCATGATATATTTAATGCAATGAAACAGAAGGGCCTTGAACCAAGGATACTGTACCCAGCACGAATATCATTTAGATATGCAGGAGGGATTAAACAATTCCCAGACAAGCAAAAGCTGAGGGAATTTGCCTCCCACGAACCACCTCTACAGGGCATCTTACAGGGACTGCTCTAGATGGGAGAACTCCTAAAAAGAGCACAGAACAAAACACCCAACATATGAAGAATGGAGGAGGAGGAATAAGGAGGGTGAGAAGAAAAGAATCTCCAGACAGTGTATATAACAGCTCAATAAGTGAACTAAGTTAGGCAGTAAGATACTAAAGAGGCTAACCTTGAACCTTTGGTAACCACGAATTTAAAACCTGCAATGGCAATAAGTACATATCTTCAAATAGTTGCCCTAAATAGAAATGGACTTAATGGACCAATCAAAAGACACAGAGTAATAGAATGGATAAAAAAGCAAGACCCATCTATATGCTGCATTCAAGAAACTCACCTCAAACCCAAAGACATGCACAGAATAAAAGTCAAGGGATGGAAAAACATAGTTCAGGCAAACAGCAGAGAGAAGAAAGCACCAGTTGCAGTAGTAGTATCAGACAAAATAGACTTTAAAACAAAGAAAGTAACAAGAGATAAAGAAGGACACTACATAATGATAAAGGGCTCAGTCCAACAAGACGATATAACCATTCTAAATATATATGCACCCAATACAGGAGCACCAGCATATGTGAAACAAATACTAACAGAACTAAAGGGGGTAATAGATTGCAATGCATTCATTTTAGGAGACTTCAACACATCACTCATCCCAAAGGATAGATTCAATGGGCAGAAAATAAGTAAGGACACAGAGGCACCGAACAACACAGTAGAACAGACGGACCTAATAGACATCTATAGAACTCTACATCCAAAAGCAACAGGATATACATTCTTCTCACATGGAACATTCTCCAGAACAGACCACATACTAGCCCACAAAAAGAGCCTCAGTAAATTCCAAAATCTTGAAATTCTACCAACCAACTTCTCAGACCACAAAGGTATAAATCTAGAAATAAATTCTACAAAGAAAACAAAAAGGCTCATAAACACATGGAGGCTTAACAACATGCTCCTAAATAATCAATGGATCAACGAACAAATTAAAATAGAGATGAAGGAATATATGGAAACAAATGACAACAACAACACAAAGCCCCAACTTCTGTGGGACACAGCAAAAGCAGTCTTAAGAGGAAAGTATATAGCGATCCAGGCACACTTGATGAAGGAAGAACAATCCCAAATGAATAGTCTAACATCACAATTATCGAAACTGGAAAAAGAAGAACAAATGAGGACTTAAGTCAGCAGAAGGAGGGACATAATAAAGATCAGAGAAAAAATAAACAAAATTGAGAAGAGTAAAACAATAGCAAAAATCAATGAAACCAAGAGCTGGTTCTTCGAGAAAATAAATAAAATAGATCAGCCTCTAGCCAAACTTATTAAGAGAAAAAGAGAATCAACACAAATCAACAGAATCAGAAATGAGAGCGCAGAAATCACGACAGACTCCACAGAAAGACAAAGAATTATTAAAGACTACTATGAAAACCTATATGCCAAAAAGCTGGAAAACCTAGAAGAAATGGACAACTTCCTGGAAAAATAAAACCTTCCAAGACTGACCAAGGAAGAAACACAAAAGTTAAACAAAACAATTACGAGCAAAGAAGTTGAAATGGTAATCAAAAAACTACCCAAGAACAAAACCCCCAGGATGGACGAATTTACCTCGGAATTTTAACAGACACACAGAGAAGATATAATACCCATTCTCCTTAAAGTTTTCCAAAAGTGGAACAGGAGGGAATACTCCCAAACTCATTCTATGAAGCCAACATCACCGTAATACCAAAATCAGGCAAAGACCCCACCAAAAAAGAAAATTCCAGACCAATATCCCTGATGAATGTAGATGCAAAAAAACTCAATAAAATATTAGCAAACCGAATTCAAAAATACATCAAGAGGATCATACACCATGACCAAGTGGGATTCATCCCAGTGATGCAAGGATGGTACAACATTCGAAAATCCGTCAACATCATCCACCACATGAACAAAAAGAAAGACAAAAACCACATGATCATCTCCATAGATGCTGAAAAAGCATTTGATAAAATTCAACATTCATTCATGATAAAAACTCACTGCAAAATGGGAATAGAGGACAAGTACCTCAACATAATAAAGGCCATATATGATAAACCCACAGCCTACATTATACTGAACAGCGAGAAGCTGAAAGCTTTTCTTCTGAGATCGGGAACAAGACAGGGATGCCCACTCTCCTCACTGTTATTTAACATAGTACTGGAGGTCCTAGCCACGGCAATCAGACAAAACAAAAAAATACAAGGAATCCAGATTGGTAAAGAAGAAGTTAAACTGTCACTATTTACAGATGACATGATATTGTACATAAAAAACCTTAAAGACTCCACTCCAAAACTACTAGAACTGATATCAGAATACAGCAAAGTTGCAGGATACAAAATTAACACAGAAATCTGTGGCTTTCTATATACTGACAATGAACCAATAGAAAGAGAAATCAGGTAAAGAATTCCATTCACAATTGCATCAAAAAGAATAAAATACCTAGGAATAAACCTAACCAAAGAAGTGAAAGGCCTATACCCTGAAAACTACAAGTCACTCTTAAGAGAAATTTAAGGGGACACTAACAAATGGAAACTCATCCCATGCTCGTGGTTAGGAAGAATTAATATCGTCAATATTGCCATCATTCCCAAAGCAATATACAAATTTGATGCAATCCCTATCAAATTACCAGCAACATCCTTCAGTGAACTGGAACAAGTAATTCAAAAATTCATATAGAAACACCAAAGACCCCGAATAGGCAAAGCAATCCTGCGAAAGAAGAATAAAGTAGGGGAGATCTCACTCCCCAACTTCAAGCTCTACTATAAAGCCATAGTAATCAAGACAATTTGGTACTGGCACAAGAGCAGAGCCACAGACCAATGGAACAGACTAGAGAATCCAGACATTAACCCAGACATATATGGTCAATTAATATTTGATTAGGGAGCCATGGACATACAATGGGGAAATGACAGTCTCTTCAACAGGTGGTGCTGGCAAAACTGGACAGCTACATGTAGGAGAATGAAACTGGACCATTGTCTAACCCCATACACAAAAGCAAATGCAAAATGGATCAAGTACCTGAATGTAAGTCATGAAACCATAAAACTCTTTGAAAAAAACACAGGCAAAAACCTCTTAGACATAAACATGATTGACCTCTTCTTGAACATATCTCCCCGGGCAAGGAAAACAAAAGGAAAAATGAACAAGTGAGACTATATTAAGCTGAAAACTTCTGTACAGCAAAAGACACCATCAATAGAACAAAAAGGTACCCTACAGTATGGGAGAATATATTTGTAAATGACAGATCCGATAAAGGCTTGACGTCCAAAATATATAAAGAGCTCACCCACCTCAGCAAACAAAATACAAATAATCCAATTACAAATGTGCAGAGGAACTGAACAGACAGTTCTCCAAAAAAGAAATACAGATGGCCAACAGACACATGAAAAGACGCTCCACATTACTAATTATGAGAGAAATGGAAATTAAAACCACAATGAGGTATCACCTCACACCAGTAAGGATGGCTACCATCCAAAAGACATACAACAACAAATGTTGGCGAGGTTGTGGAGAAAGGGGAACCCTCCTACACTGCTGGTGGGAATGTAAACTAGTTCAACCATTGTGGAAAGCAGTATGGAAGTTCCTCTAAATGCTCAAAATAGACTTACCATTTGACCCAGGAATTCCACTCCTAGGTATATACCCTAGGAATGCAGCACTCAAGTTTGAAAAAGACAGATGCACCCCTATGTTTATCGCAGCACTATTTACAATAGCCAAGAATTAGCAGCAACCTAAGTGTCCATCAGTAGATGAATGGATAAAGAAGATGTGGTACATATACACAATGGAATATTACTCAGCCATAAGGAGAAAACAAATCCTAGCATTTGCAACAACATGGTTGGAGCTAGAGTGTATTATGCTCAGTGAAATAAGCCAAGCAGAGAAAGAGAAATATCAAAAGATTTCACTCATCTGTGGAGTATAAGAACAAAGGAAAAACTGAAGGAACAAAACAGCAGCAGAATCACAGAACCCAAGAATGGACTAACAGGTACCAAAGGAAAAGGGACAGGGTAGGTTGGGTGGGTAGGGAGGGATAAGGGGAGGGAAGAAGAAAGGGGGTATTATGATTAGCATGCATAATGGGGGGGTGGGAGAAAGGGGTGGGCTGTAAAACACAGAGAAGACAAGTAGTGATTCTACAACATTTTGCTATGCTGATGGACAGTGACTGTAAAGGGGTTTGTGGGGGGACCTGGTATAAGGGAGAGCCTAGTAAACATAATATTCTTCATGTAATTGTAGGTTAATGATAACAAAAAAAAAGAAAGAAAGAAAAGGGGGATTACTCCCTGATAGCATAAAACTAACTGTAAATCAACGATTAATGCATGCTTTAAATATCCTTAATTTTGATCATTTAAAGGGTGTCAGATGATCAGCTATGGAAGTACATTTTTCTGATAATATTCCTTTCTCTTAAAAAAAAAAAGCAGTTCCTGTGTGGTGATCTATAATAAGTTCTTCACAATGATATAAAGGGCATATCAAAGTGTGGGCAAAGGGTTTGTTTGTGTTTATACAGAGGATCAAAGCCTAATTTGGCTACCCAGAAAACAAATTAAGATACAATATGAAGAACTTCCAACATGAACATTCTCTGGAAGATTAATTCCAGAAGATGTTCATCAAAAATCTTCAGCAAAGATCCTGGCACTGTTGCAGTTGTAGCTGCATTCATCCCACCGGTTCCTGGACTTTCCATTGGAATGAAGAAGGAGATATCTAAGCTGGCCTGGGCATACAGTAAAACAACAAATTTGACTGGATCTATACTGTCAGAACTCCACCAAGAATTAGGAGAAGTGCAAGTTGCAGCTCTCCAAAATCTTGCAACTACAGACTCTCTACTGTTAAAAGAACATATGGGATGTGAACAGTTCCCAGGAATGTGTTGTTTTAATTTGTCTGATTTTTCTCAAACTATTCAAATTCAGTTAGACAATATCCATCATATCATTGATAAGTTTTCACAAATGCCTAGGGTGCCCAACTGTTTATCTTGGTTTCACTGGAGATGGCTGGTAATTGCAGGTCTGCTTTGGTTATGTAGCTGTATTCCTATTATATTAATGTGTGTGCGCAATTAAATTAGTAGTTTAAAACCTATACATGCTTATGTTACTCTGCAAGAAGATATGTGAAAGAAATAATCAATCTCCCCATGTTTTCTTCCGTCTGCTACCTCTATAGCTTTTCTTCTTCCTTCCTAATTACAATCCTTAAGTAGAATTTGTGCCTCATAACGAAATTACCGAGTATCATAATTCTTCCAAGTGGTAAAGATACCTCAAGACAAATGCTGGGCATAAAAGCCACAGGGCATAAATATGCAAAGAAGTAAAAAGCTAACCTTTTCAAACAATATTGCTTCTGTCTCGCTTACCAACTTTACATTTCCCTGTATGGCCCCAGAAGATGACTGGTTAGCCAGAGATGGGTAAGATTCCTCAAGGGAGGAACAACCTAAGACAGGCACAGTTGCAGAGGGGCCATCAGGTGAGAAATTGTGGATCAACAGAGGTGAGGCTTAGAACCTCACCCCCCCTGTTTTGAGAGAAATCTTCTGCATCCGTGGATGTTTTGTTGCACTTGTCTAGCTTGGATTAATACTTTGTCTATAGGCACACACCTGATCATCTACATTTGCCCTCTTGCAGCACTAAACAATGTTTTCTACCTTTATCTTGCATCTACCTACCACTTCAGCATTTTATTAAAAATTAATAATAATAATAAGGGAGAAATGTGGGATTCATATATAAATCAAGTATAAAAATCAAATGAATATGCATATTTGACCTGATTGTTTATAGTTCATAATGCGTGATCAAAACCAAAAGTTTCTGTGATGACTGTTGACCATGTAAGAACTTATTCACTATGTAAGAATTTATTCACCATGTAAGAACTTGTTTGTTATGCTTCAGAAGATTGGAGACTGTTCAGAATTAGGCTTGGGGTTGATTAATGATTGTGCATTGAGTCCCCTATACAGAATTTTATTGTTGTTAACAACCATTTGATCAATAAATATGAGAGATGCCCTCTAAAAAAAAAATTTCTATTATGATTCTCACTTAAGTTTTCCATTCATCTTACAGTTATTGCCTTGCCTTGGTATTGGTGTCTTTGGGGGAGTTAAAAATTGGTTTCCTGACTCTGTGATTTCTGTTTCATAATGTTGTACCAACTCTTTCTACCAGGAGTTACAAAGGCATAGACTAGATGTGGTTTGGGTATGTTTATTTTTGCGCATCTAACACCGTATTGTGATTTGGTTGAAATATGGTTGTCATAGCAATTCATAAAGTATGGCACTGGCTGCTGTCATATTATACACAGTTGCATGGCTTTACAGCACAGTGCATTGCATACATCTGCTTGTCTTTCTATAAGTATGATCTGTCCCCAATGTTTTTAATTGGACTGCATAAGCCTTAT
>NW_026644804.1:0-95841 GCF_030020395.1 Manis pentadactyla
GAAGAGCTATGCCATGGCAGCTCCAAATGTGAGAAATACCAGTACCGTGTCCACCACACCGGCTGCATTTATCCTACTTTCACAGGCCTCTGATGGCCTTGGACATCATCAGGTTTCAAGGCGATATTCAAAGTGGTCGCCCCCAGTGCCGTGTTTGCTCCTAGGTTCACATTATGCATTTGGTCTGGTATTTGTGTTATGGCTCACGTGTGAAGCCCATGCTTGGGTTGCGAGCTGTGGATGGGTATCATCGCAGGGGTTACAATCTTTCGGATTTCCCCCCAATGCAATGAGGGGCGGTAAGCCACTTTCAGGCTGAGCGAGAGTTTGTTGGCTTAAGGATCACAGTGTACATGGAAAGGTGACCTCTCATATTCAACGTAGCTTTGAATGTTAGGGACAGTGTCACGCATTTGAATTAGCGTATAAAGTTGAGGTTCTGTGTGGGTTGGTCGTTTCCCTTTACGCTTCTTGTGTTATGCATTGTGGCTGTGTTTGGTGTGCAGTGTGCAGTGTGTTGAGTGTGTGTGGTGTGCTGTGTTGTCTACTAAGTTGTGTGGTTGTGTGTTTTGTGTGTGTGGTTTGTGTGGTGTGCATACTCTGCATTGTGCGTTGCGTGGTACTGTGTGTGCTTGTTGCCTGTGTTGTGATGTGCGTGTGTTAGGTTGTGTGTAATGTGTGTGCTGTGTTGGGCGAGATGTCTGTCTTGTAAGTGTGTTGTTTTCCTTGGTTGTGTGCGTTGACTGTGTCATTCCGTCCTTAGTTTTGAATGTATTGTGTCTGTTGTGCTGAGTGTGTTGTGTGTTTATGGTGGGTGCATTGTGTTTACCGCCTGTTGGGAGCAATTTATATGGGTTGTGTGTGTGCTTGTGCTTTGTGTGTTCTGTGTGGTTGTACGCTCTGTTTGTGTTCTTTGCATTGATTGCTCTCAGCTGTGCTGAGCGTGTTGTGTAGTATTGTGTGTGTTCCTCTGTGTGTGTTGCATCCTGTGTCCGTGATCGTGAGGGTTGTGTATTGTGTGTGTGTGTGTGCGTGTGTGTGTGTGTGTGTGTGTCTTTCCCTGCATCATGTGCGGTGTGTGATCCGTGTGTCCTCTGTGTTTTGTATTGTGTGATGTACTGTGCTCTGTGCTGTGTGTATGGTCCTTTGTATGTTTAGCGTAGTGCGTGTTTAGTGTTCGGTGTGTGTTGCGTGCTGTTGTGTTCACTGTGCGTGCTGTGACTGTTATTTTGTGTGTTTGTGTGCTGTGTTTGTGTTGGTTATTTCAGAGTTTGCAGGCTGGCGGTGTGCATGGTGTGTGTTGAAAGTGTGCTTCTGTGGGTGGGTTAGGAATGTGAAGTGTGTTGCAACTGTCCTGTGTTCTTCGTGTTGTGGGTTATGTGCGGTATTTCGTGTCCTGTGCTGTGGGTTGTGTGTGCTTTGAAATTGCGATTATCTTTTCTGCATGGTGTTGTTTGTGTGTGCGTGGGGGGGCTTGGATGTGTGAAATCTCTGTGTATGAGATGTGTTGTCTGTGTGATTTTTTGTGTGTGATTCCCTGTGTGTGATATGCGAAGCTGTGATTCATCTGGGTTTATTCGGGTTGCATGATGTGTGTGGACCGTGTGTGTTGATTCCTGTGTTTCGCTGCCATGGTTGTGCTGTGCGTAAGCTCGTTGATGTGTTACGTGCGTTGTAGTTTCCCTGTTCCGTTATGTGTGTTTGTTGTGTGGTTTAGTGTGTTTCCTGTGATCCTTGTTTGTGTGCTGTGTTGAGATTGCTGTGTGTCGTGTGCTGGGTCATCAATGAGGTGTGGGTGAGGCATGGAGTGTGAGGGGAGAACGATAATGCTGAGGGTGAGAGTGAAGTAGGTCTCTGGCCAACTGTTCCCATAACAATATTCAAGAGGGTAAAGCCGCACTCAGACTGCTGCCATTTGTCATTTTTCGCAGGACGCGGGTTTTCCTAGGATTGTGGCTACAGTAGAGTTCATGAGCATGACCCGGACGCACCTTCTTCAGAAGGATCAGAGCGGCTCTCTCCATCAGCCACGTGGGTCAGGGCAATGTCGCAGAAAAGAAACACACATTGCCTTGGCTCTGGGTGACATGATCCTTAATGCTGCCAAGGTGGTCAGCTGCCACCTCACCAAAGTCACTCCCAAGGCAGAGGCCTCAAGCCCGGAGCTAGGAAACTGCTCCCCTCACCGAGCACATTCTGTCTCGAGGAAACGGTCGCTGCTGTGATGCCACAGAACCTGCAGGCAACACTGCTGCAGTTGCAGCGTCCTCCACTAGAGGGCCGGAATTGCCCCAGCCTGGAAAGGTCCATCATCTTAGACAGCAAACATTAATTCTTCAGGCACATATACATACATATATGAGGGCGCATATTTATGTGTATAAGAAGAGCTATGCCATGGCAGCTCCAAATGTGAGAAATACCAGTACCGTGTCCACCACACCGGCTGCATTTATCCTACTTTCAGAGGCCTCTGCTGGCCTTGGACATCATCAGGTTTCAAGGCGATATTCAAAGTGGTCGCCCCCAGTGCCGTGTTTGCTCCTAGGTTCACATTATGCATTTGGTCTGGTATTTGTGTTATGGCTCACGTGTGAAGCCCATGCTTGGGTTGCGAGCTGTGGATGGGTATCATCGCAGGGGTTACAATCTTTCGGATTTCCCCCCAATGCAATGAGGGGCGGTAAGCCACTTTCAGGCTGAGCGAGAGTTTGTTGGCTTAAGGATCACAGTGTACATGGAAAGGTGACCTCTCATATTCAACGTAGCTTTGAATGTTAGGGACAGTGTCACGCATTTGAATTAGCGTATAAAGTTGAGGTTCTGTGTGGGTTGGTCGTTTCCCTTTACGCTTCTTGTGTTATGCATTGTGGCTGTGTTTGGTGTGCAGTGTGCAGTGTGTTGAGTGTGTGTGGTGTGCTGTGTTGTCTACTAAGTTGTGTGGTTGTGTGTTTTGTGTGGTGTGCATACTCTGCATTGTGCGTTGCGTGGTACTGTGTGTGCTTGTTGCCTGTGTTGTGATGTGCGTGTGTTAGGTTGTGTGTAATGTGTGTGCTGTGTTGGGCGAGATGTCTGTCTTGTAAGTGTGTTGTTTTCCTTGGTTGTGTGCGTTGACTGTGTCATTCCGTCCTTAGTTTTGAATGTATTGTGTCTGTTGTGTTGAGTGTGTTGTGTGTTTATGGTGGGTGCATTGTGTTTACCGTCTGTTGGGAGCGATTTATATGTGTTGTGTGTGTGCTTGTGCTTTGTGTGTTCTGTGTGGTTGTACGCTGTTTGTGTTCTTTGCATTGATTGCTCTCAGCTGTGCTGAGAGTGTTGTGTATTATTGTGTGTGTTCCACTGTGTGTGTTGCATCCTGTGTCCGTGATCGTGTGGGTTGTGTATTGTGTGTGTGTGTGTGCGTGTGTGTGTGTGTGTGTCTTTCCCTGCATCATGTGCGGTGTGTGATCCGTGTGTCCTCTGTGTTTTGTATTGTGTGATGTACTGTGCTCTGTGCTGTGTGTATGGTCCTTTGTATGTTTAGCATAGTGCGTGTTTAGTGTTCGGTGTGTGTTGCGTGCTGTTGTGTTCACTGTGCGTGCTGTGACTGTTATTTTGTGTGTTTGTGTGCTGTGTTTGTGTTGGTTATTTCAGAGTTTGCAGGCTGGCGGTGTGCATGGTGTGTGTTGAATGTGTGCTTCTGTGGGTGGGTTAGGAATGTGAAGTGTGTTGCAACTGTCCTGTGTTCTTCGTGTTGTGGGTTATGTGCGGTATTTCGTGTCCTGTGCTGTGGGTTGTGTGTGCTTTGAAATTGCGATTATCTTTTCTGCATGGTGTTGTTTGTGTGTGCGTGGGGGGGCTTGGATGTGTGAAATCTCTGTGTATGAGATGTGTTGTCTGTGTGATTTTTTGTGTGTGATTCCCTGTGTGTGATATGCGAAGCTGTGATTCATCTGGGTTTATTCGGGTTGCATGATGTGTGTGGACCGTGTGTGTTGATTCCTGTGTTTCGCTGCCATGGTTGTGCTGTGCGTAAGCTCGTTGATGTGTTACGTGCGTTGTAGTTTCCCTGTTCCGTTATGTGTGTTTGTTGTGTGGTTTAGTGTGTTTCCTGTGATCCTTGTTTGTGTGCTGTGTTGAGATTGCTGTGTGTCGTGTGCTGGGTCATCAATGAGGTGTGGGTGAGGCATGGAGTGTGAGGGGAGAACGATAATGCTGAGGGTGAGAGTGAAGTAGGTCTCTGGCCAACTGTTCCCATAACAATATTCAAGAGGGTAAAGCCGCACTCAGACTGCTGCCATTTGGCATTTTTCGCAGGACGCGGGTTTTCCTAGGATTGTGGCTACAGTAGAGTTCATGAGCATGACCCGGACGCACCTTCTTCAGAAGGATCAGAGCGGCTCTCTCCATCAGCCACGTGGGTCAGGGCAATGTCGCAGAAAAGAAACACACATTGCCTTGGCTCTGGGTGACATGATCCTTAATGCTGCCAAGGTGGTCAGCTGCCACCTCACCAAAGTCACTCCCAAGGCAGAGGCCTCAAGCCCGGAGCTAGGAAACTGCTCCCCTCACCGAGCACATTCTGTCTCGAGGAAACGGTCGCTGCTGTGATGCCACAGAACCTGCAGGCAACACTGCTGCAGTTGCAGCGTCCTCCACTAGAGGGCCTGAATTGCCCCAGCCTGGAAAGGTCCATCATCTTAGACAGCAAACATTAATTCTTCAGGCACATATACATACATATATGAGGGCGCATATTTATGTGTATAAGAAGAGCTATGCCATGGCAGCTCCAAATGTGAGAAATACCAGTACCGTGTCCACCACACCGGCTGCATTTATCCTACTTTCACAGGCCTCTGATGGCCTTGGACATCATCAGGTTTCAAGGCGATATTCAAAGTGGTCGCCCCCAGTGCCGTGTTTGCTCCTAGGTTCACATTATGCATTTGGTCTGGTATTTGTGTTATGGCTCACGTGTGAAGCCCATGCTTGGGTTGCGAGCTGTGGATGGGTATCATCGCAGGGGTTACAATCTTTCGGATTTCCCCCCAATGCAATGAGGGGCGGTAAGCCACTTTCAGGCTGAGCGAGAGTTTGTTGGCTTAAGGATCACAGTGTACATGGAAAGGTGACCTCTCATATTCAACGTAGCTTTGAATGTTAGGGACAGTGTCACGCATTTGAATTAGCGTATAAAGTTGAGGTTCTGTGTGGGTTGGTCGTTTCCCTTTACGCTTCTTGTGTTATGCATTGTGGCTGTGTTTGGTGTGCAGTGTGCAGTGTGTTGAGTGTGTGTGGTGTGCTGTGTTGTCTACTAAGTTGTGTGGTTGTGTGTTTTGTGTGTGTGTTTTGTGTGGTGTGCATACTCTGCATTGTGCGTTGCGTGGTACTGTGTGTGCTTGTTGCCTGTGTTGTGATGTGCGTGTGTTAGGTTGTGTGTAATGTGTGTGCTGTGTTGGGCGAGATGTCTGTCTTGTAAGTGTGTTGTTTTCCTTGGTTGTGTGCGTTGACTGTGTCATTCCGTCCTTAGTTTTGAATGTATTGTGTCTGTTGTGCTGAGTGTGTTGTGTGTTTATGGTGGGTGCATTCTGTTTACCGCCTGTTGGGAGCAATTTATATGGGTTGTGTGTGTGCTTGTGCTTTGTGTGTTCTGTGTGGTTGTACGCTCTGTTTGTGTTCTTTGCATTGATTGCTCTCAGCTGTGCTGAGCGTGTTGTGTAGTATTGTGTGTGTTCCTCTGTGTGTGTTGCATCCTGTGTCCGTGATCGTGAGGGTTGTGTATTGTGTGTGTGTGTGTGCGTGTGTGTGTGTGTGTGTGTGTCTTTCCCTGCATCATGTGCGGTGTGTGATCCGTGTGTCCTCTGTGTTTTGTATTGTGTGATGTACTGTGCTCTGTGCTGTGTGTATGGTCCTTTGTATGTTTAGCGTAGTGCGTGTTTAGTGTTCGGTGTGTGTTGCGTGCTGTTGTGTTCACTGTGCGTGCTGTGACTGTTATTTTGTGTGTTTGTGTGCTGTGTTTGTGTTGGTTATTTCAGAGTTTGCAGGCTGGCGGTGTGCATGGTGTGTGTTGAAAGTGTGCTTCTGTGGGTGGGTTAGGAATGTGAAGTGTGTTGCAACTGTCCTGTGTTCTTCGTGTTGTGGGTTATGTGCGGTATTTCGTGTCCTGTGCTGTGGGTTGTGTGTGCTTTGAAATTGCGATTATCTTTTCTGCATGGTGTTGTTTGTGTGTGCGTGGGGGGGCTTGGATGTGTGAAATCTCTGTGTATGAGATGTGTTGTCTGTGTGATTTTTTGTGTGTGATTCCCTGTGTGTGATATGCGAAGCTGTGATTCATCTGGGTTTATTCGGGTTGCATGATGTGTGTGGACCGTGTGTGTTGATTCCTGTGTTTCGCTGCCATGGTTGTGCTGTGCGTAAGCTCGTTGATGTGTTACGTGCGTTGTAGTTTCCCTGTTCCGTTATGTGTGTTTGTTGTGTGGTTTAGTGTGTTTCCTGTGATCCTTGTTTGTGTGCTGTGTTGAGATTGCTGTGTGTCGTGTGCTGGGTCATCAATGAGGTGTGGGTGAGGCATGGAGTGTGAGGGGAGAACGATAATGCTGAGGGTGAGAGTGAAGTAGGTCTCTGGCCAACTGTTCCCATAACAATATTCAAGAGGGTAAAGCCGCACTCAGACTGCTGCCATTTGGCATTTTTCGCAGGACGCGGGTTTTCCTAGGATTGTGGCTACAGTAGAGTTCATGAGCATGACCCGGACGCACCTTCTTCAGAAGGATCAGAGCGGCTCTCTCCATCAGCCACGTGGGTCAGGGCAATGTCGCAGAAAAGAAACACACATTGCCTTGGCTCTGGGTGACATGATCCTTAATGCTGCCAAGGTGGTCAGCTGCCACCTCACCAAAGTCACTCCCAAGGCAGAGGCCTCAAGCCCGGAGCTAGGAAACTGCTCCCCTCACCGAGCACATTCTGTCTCGAGGAAACGGTCGCTGCTGTGATGCCACAGAACCTGCAGGCAACACTGCTGCAGTTGCAGCGTCCTCCACTAGAGGGCCTGAATTGCCCCAGCCTGGAAAGGTCCATCATCTTAGACAGCAAACATTAATTCTTCAGGCACATATACATACATATATGAGGGCGCATATTTATGTGTATAAGAAGAGCTATGCCATGGCAGCTCCAAATGTGAGAAATACCAGTACCGTGTCCACCACACCGGCTGCATTTATCCTACTTTCAGAGGCCTCTGCTGGCCTTGGACATCATCAGGTTTCAAGGCGATATTCAAAGTGGTCGCCCCCAGTGCCGTGTTTGCTCCTAGGTTCACATTATGCATTTGGTCTGGTATTTGTGTTATGGCTCACGTGTGAAGCCCATGCTTGGGTTGCGAGCTGTGGATGGGTATCATCGCAGGGGTTACAATCTTTCGGATTTCCCCCCAATGCAATGAGGGGCGGTAAGCCACTTTCAGGCTGAGCGAGAGTTTGTTGGCTTAAGGATCACAGTGTACATGGAAAGGTGACCTCTCATATTCAACGTAGCTTTGAATGTTAGGGACAGTGTCACGCATTTGAATTAGCGTATAAAGTTGAGGTTCTGTGTGGGTTGGTCGTTTCCCTTTACGCTTCTTGTGTTATGCATTGTGGCTGTGTTTGGTGTGCAGTGTGCAGTGTGTTGAGTGTGTGTGGTGTGCTGTGTTGTCTACTAAGTTGTGTGGTTGTGTGTTTTGTGTGTGTGTTTTGTGTGGTGTGCATACTCTGCATTGTGCGTTGCGTGGTACTGTGTGTGCTTGTTGCCTGTGTTGTGATGTGCGTGTGTTAGGTTGTGTGTAATGTGTGTGCTGTGTTGGGCGAGATGTCTGTCTTGTAAGTGTGTTGTTTTCCTTGGTTGTGTGCGTTGACTGTGTCATTCCGTCCTTAGTTTTGAATGTATTGTGTCTGTTGTGCTGAGTGTGTTGTGTGTTTATGGTGGGTGCATTGTGTTTACCGCCTGTTGGGAGCAATTTATATGGGTTGTGTGTGTGCTTGTGCTTTGTGTGTTCTGTGTGGTTGTACGCTCTGTTTGTGTTCTTTGCATTGATTGCTCTCAGCTGTGCTGAGCGTGTTGTGTAGTATTGTGTGTGTTCCTCTGTGTGTGTTGCATCCTGTGTCCGTGATCGTGAGGGTTGTGTATTGTGTGTGTGTGTGTGCGTGTGTGTGTGTGTGTGTGTGTCTTTCCCTGCATCATGTGCGGTGTGTGATCCGTGTGTCCTCTGTGTTTTGTATTGTGTGATGTACTGTGCTCTGTGCTGTGTGTATGGTCCTTTGTATGTTTAGCGTAGTGCGTGTTTAGTGTTCGGTGTGTGTTGCGTGCTGTTGTGTTCACTGTGCGTGCTGTGACTGTTATTTTGTGTGTTTGTGTGCTGTGTTTGTGTTGGTTATTTCAGAGTTTGCAGGCTGGCGGTGTGCATGGTGTGTGTTGAAAGTGTGCTTCTGTGGGTGGGTTAGGAATGTGAAGTGTGTTGCAACTGTCCTGTGTTCTTCGTGTTGTGGGTTATGTGCGGTATTTCGTGTCCTGTGCTGTGGGTTGTGTGTGCTTTGAAATTGCGATTATCTTTTCTGCATGGTGTTGTTTGTGTGTGCGTGGGGGGGCTTGGATGTGTGAAATCTCTGTGTATGAGATGTGTTGTCTGTGTGATTTTTTGTGTGTGATTCCCTGTGTGTGATATGCGAAGCTGTGATTCATCTGGGTTTATTCGGGTTGCATGATGTGTGTGGACCGTGTGTGTTGATTCCTGTGTTTCGCTGCCATGGTTGTGCTGTGCGTAAGCTCGTTGATGTGTTACGTGCGTTGTAGTTTCCCTGTTCCGTTATGTGTGTTTGTTGTGTGGTTTAGTGTGTTTCCTGTGATCCTTGTTTGTGTGCTGTGTTGAGATTGCTGTGTGTCGTGTGCTGGGTCATCAATGAGGTGTGGGTGAGGCATGGAGTGTGAGGGGAGAACGATAATGCTGAGGGTGAGAGTGAAGTAGGTCTCTGGCCAACTGTTCCCATAACAATATTCAAGAGGGTAAAGCCGCACTCAGACTGCTGCCATTTGGCATTTTTCGCAGGACGCGGGTTTTCCTAGGATTGTGGCTACAGTAGAGTTCATGAGCATGACCCGGACGCACCTTCTTCAGAAGGATCAGAGCGGCTCTCTCCATCAGCCACGTGGGTCAGGGCAATGTCGCAGAAAAGAAACACACATTGCCTTGGCTCTGGGTGACATGATCCTTAATGCTGCCAAGGTGGTCAGCTGCCACCTCACCAAAGTCACTCCCAAGGCAGAGGCCTCAAGCCCGGAGCTAGGAAACTGCTCCCCTCACCGAGCACATTCTGTCTCGAGGAAACGGTCGCTGCTGTGATGCCACAGAACCTGCAGGCAACACTGCTGCAGTTGCAGCGTCCTCCACTAGAGGGCCTGAATTGCCCCAGCCTGGAAAGGTCCATCATCTTAGACAGCAAACATTAATTCTTCAGGCACATATACATACATATATGAGGGCGCATATTTATGTGTATAAGAAGAGCTATGCCATGGCAGCTCCAAATGTGAGAAATACCAGTACCGTGTCCACCACACCGGCTGCATTTATCCTACTTTCAGAGGCCTCTGCTGGCCTTGGACATCATCAGGTTTCAAGGCGATATTCAAAGTGGTCGCCCCCAGTGCCGTGTTTGCTCCTAGGTTCACATTATGCATTTGGTCTGGTATTTGTGTTATGGCTCACGTGTGAAGCCCATGCTTGGGTTGCGAGCTGTGGATGGGTATCATCGCAGGGGTTACAATCTTTCGGATTTCCCCCCAATGCAATGAGGGGCGGTAAGCCACTTTCAGGCTGAGCGAGAGTTTGTTGGCTTAAGGATCACAGTGTACATGGAAAGGTGACCTCTCATATTCAACGTAGCTTTGAATGTTAGGGACAGTGTCACGCATTTGAATTAGCGTATAAAGTTGAGGTTCTGTGTGGGTTGGTCGTTTCCCTTTACGCTTCTTGTGTTATGCATTGTGGCTGTGTTTGGTGTGCAGTGTGCAGTGTGTTGAGTGTGTGTGGTGTGCTGTGTTGTCTACTAAGTTGTGTGGTTTTGTGTTTTGTGTGGTGTGCATACTCTGCATTGTGCGTTGCGTGGTACTGTGTGTGCTTGTTGCCTGTGTTGTGATGTGCGTGTGTTAGGTTGTGTGTAATGTGTGTGCTGTGTTGGGCGAGATGTCTGTCTTGTAAGTGTGTTGTTTTCCTTGGTTGTGTGCGTTGACTGTGTCATTCCGTCCTTAGTTTTGAATGTATTGTGTCTGTTGTGTTGAGTGTGTTGTGTGTTTATGGTGGGTGCATTGTGTTTACCGTCTGTTGGGAGCGATTTATATGTGTTGTGTGTGTGCTTGTGCTTTGTGTGTTCTGTGTGGTTGTACGCTGTTTGTGTTCTTTGCATTGATTGCTCTCAGCTGTGCTGAGAGTGTTGTGTATTATTGTGTGTGTTCCACTGTGTGTGTTGCATCCTGTGTCCGTGATCGTGTGGGTTGTGTATTGTGTGTGTGTGTGTGCGTGTGTGTGTGTGTGTGTCTTTCCCTGCATCATGTGCGGTGTGTGATCCGTGTGTCCTCTGTGTTTTGTATTGTGTGATGTACTGTGCTCTGTGCTGTGTGTATGGTCCTTTGTATGTTTAGCATAGTGCGTGTTTAGTGTTCGGTGTGTGTTGCGTGCTGTTGTGTTCACTGTGCGTGCTGTGACTGTTATTTTGTGTGTTTGTGTGCTGTGTTTGTGTTGGTTATTTCAGAGTTTGCAGGCTGGCGGTGTGCATGGTGTGTGTTGAATGTGTGCTTCTGTGGGTGGGTTAGGAATGTGAAGTGTGTTGCAACTGTCCTGTGTTCTTCGTGTTGTGGGTTATGTGCGGTATTTCGTGTCCTGTGCTGTGGGTTGTGTGTGCTTTGAAATTGCGATTATCTTTTCTGCATGGTGTTGTTTGTGTGTGCGTGGGGGGGCTTGGATGTGTGAAATCTCTGTGTATGAGATGTGTTGTCTGTGTGATTTTTTGTGTGTGATTCCCTGTGTGTGATATGCGAAGCTGTGATTCATCTGGGTTTATTCGGGTTGCATGATGTGTGTGGACCGTGTGTGTTGATTCCTGTGTTTCGCTGCCATGGTTGTGCTGTGCGTAAGCTCGTTGATGTGTTACGTGCGTTGTAGTTTCCCTGTTCCGTTATGTGTGTTTGTTGTGTGGTTTAGTGTGTTTCCTGTGATCCTTGTTTGTGTGCTGTGTTGAGATTGCTGTGTGTCGTGTGCTGGGTCATCAATGAGGTGTGGGTGAGGCATGGAGTGTGAGGGGAGAACGATAATGCTGAGGGTGAGAGTGAAGTAGGTCTCTGGCCAACTGTTCATAACAATATTCAAGAGGGTAAAGCCGCACTCAGACTGCTGCCATTTGGCATTTTTCGCAGGACGCGGGTTTTCCTAGGATTGTGGCTACAGTAGAGTTCATGAGCATGACCCGGACGCACCTTCTTCAGAAGGATCAGAGCGGCTCTCTCCATCAGCCACGTGGGTCAGGGCAATGTCGCAGAAAAGAAACACACATTGCCTTGGCTCTGGGTGACATGATCCTTAATGCTGCCAAGGTGGTCAGCTGCCACCTCACCAAAGTCACTCCCAAGGCAGAGGCCTCAAGCCCGGAGCTAGGAAACTGCTCCCCTCACCGAGCACATTCTGTCTCGAGGAAACGGTCGCTGCTGTGATGCCACAGAACCTGCAGGCAACACTGCTGCAGTTGCAGCGTCCTCCACTAGAGGGCCTGAATTGCCCCAGCCTGGAAAGGTCCATCATCTTAGACAGCAAACATTAATTCTTCAGGCACATATACATACATATATGAGGGCGCATATTTATGTGTATAAGAAGAGCTATGCCATGGCAGCTCCAAATGTGAGAAATACCAGTACCGTGTCCACCACACCGGCTGCATTTATCCTACTTTCACAGGCCTCTGATGGCCTTGGACATCATCAGGTTTCAAGGCGATATTCAAAGTGGTCGCCCCCAGTGCCGTGTTTGCTCCTAGGTTCACATTATGCATTTGGTCTGGTATTTGTGTTATGGCTCACGTGTGAAGCCCATGCTTGGGTTGCGAGCTGTGGATGGGTATCATCGCAGGGGTTACAATCTTTCGGATTTCCCCCCAATGCAATGAGGGGCGGTAAGCCACTTTCAGGCTGAGCGAGAGTTTGTTGGCTTAAGGATCACAGTGTACATGGAAAGGTGACCTCTCATATTCAACGTAGCTTTGAATGTTAGGGACAGTGTCACGCATTTGAATTAGCGTATAAAGTTGAGGTTCTGTGTGGGTTGGTCGTTTCCCTTTACGCTTCTTGTGTTATGCATTGTGGCTGTGTTTGGTGTGCAGTGTGCAGTGTGTTGAGTGTGTGTGGTGTGCTGTGTTGTCTACTAAGTTGTGTGGTTGTGTGTTTTGTGTGTGTGTTTTGTGTGGTGTGCATACTCTGCATTGTGCGTTGCGTGGTACTGTGTGTGCTTGTTGCCTGTGTTGTGATGTGCGTGTGTTAGGTTGTGTGTAATGTGTGTGCTGTGTTGGGCGAGATGTCTGTCTTGTAAGTGTGTTGTTTTCCTTGGTTGTGTGCGTTGACTGTGTCATTCCGTCCTTAGTTTTGAATGTATTGTGTCTGTTGTGCTGAGTGTGTTGTGTGTTTATGGTGGGTGCATTGTGTTTACCGCCTGTTGGGAGCAATTTATATGTGTTGTGTGTGTGCTTGTGCTTTGTGTGTTCTGTGTGGTTGTACGCTCTGTTTGTGTTCTTTGCATTGATTGCTCTCAGCTGTGCTGAGCGTGTTGTGTAGTATTGTGTGTGTTCCTCTGTGTGTGTTGCATCCTGTGTCCGTGATCGTGTGGGTTGTGTATTGTGTGTGTGTGTGTGCGTGTGTGTGTGTGTGTGTGTGTCTTTCCCTGCATCATGTGCGGTGTGTGATCCGTGTGTCCTCTGTGTTTTGTATTGTGTGATGTACTGTGCTCTGTGCTGTGTGTATGGTCCTTTGTATGTTTAGCGTAGTGCGTGTTTAGTGTTCGGTGTGTGTTGCGTGCTGTTGTGTTCACTGTGCGTGCTGTGACTGTTATTTTGTGTGTTTGTGTGCTGTGTTTGTGTTGGTTATTTCAGAGTTTGCAGGCTGGCGGTGTGCATGGTGTGTGTTGAATGTGTGCTTCTGTGGCTGGGTTAGGAATGTGAAGTGTGTTGCAACTGTCCTGTGTTCTTCGTGTTGTGGGTTATGTGCGGTATTTCGTGTCCTGTGCTGTGGGTTGTGTGTGCTTTGAAATTGCGATTATCTTTTCTGCATGGTGTTGTTTGTGTGTGCGTGGGGGGGCTTGGATGTGTGAAATCTCTGTGTATGAGATGTGTTGTCTGTGTGATTTTTTGTGTGTGATTCCCTGTGTGTGATATGCGAAGCTGTGATTCATCTGGGTTTATTCGGGTTGCATGATGTGTGTGGACCGTGTGTGTTGATTCCTGTGTTTCGCTGCCATGGTTGTGCTGTGCGTAAGCTCGTTGATGTGTTACGTGCGTTGTAGTTTCCCTGTTCCGTTATGTGTGTTTGTTGTGTGGTTTAGTGTGTTTCCTGTGATCCTTGTTTGTGTGCTGTGTTGAGATTGCTGTGTGTCGTGTGCTGGGTCATCAATGAGGTGTGGGTGAGGCATGGAGTGTGAGGGGAGAACGATAATGCTGAGGGTGAGAGTGAAGTAGGTCTCTGGCCAACTGTTCCCATAACAATATTCAAGAGGGTAAAGCCGCACTCAGACTGCTGCCATTTGGCATTTTTCGCAGGACGCGGGTTTTCCTAGGATTGTGGCTACAGTAGAGTTCATGAGCATGACCCGGACGCACCTTCTTCAGAAGGATCAGAGCGGCTCTCTCCATCAGCCACGTGGGTCAGGGCAATGTCGCAGAAAAGAAACACACATTGCCTTGGCTCTGGGTGACATGATCCTTAATGCTGCCAAGGTGGTCAGCTGCCACCTCACCAAAGTCACTCCCAAGGCAGAGGCCTCAAGCCCGGAGCTAGGAAACTGCTCCCCTCACCGAGCACATTCTGTCTCGAGGAAACGGTCGCTGCTGTGATGCCACAGAACCTGCAGGCAACACTGCTGCAGTTGCAGCGTCCTCCACTAGAGGGCCTGAATTGCCCCAGCCTGGAAAGGTCCATCATCTTAGACAGCAAACATTAATTCTTCAGGCACATATACATACATATATGAGGGCGCATATTTATGTGTATAAGAAGAGCTATGCCATGGCAGCTCCAAATGTGAGAAATACCAGTACCGTGTCCACCACACCGGCTGCATTTATCCTACTTTCACAGGCCTCTGATGGCCTTGGACATCATCAGGTTTCAAGGCGATATTCAAAGTGGTCGCCCCCAGTGCCGTGTTTGCTCCTAGGTTCACATTATGCATTTGGTCTGGTATTTGTGTTATGGCTCACGTGTGAAGCCCATGCTTGGGTTGCGAGCTGTGGATGGGTATCATCGCAGGGGTTACAATCTTTCGGATTTCCCCCCAATGCAATGAGGGGCGGTAAGCCACTTTCAGGCTGAGCGAGAGTTTGTTGGCTTAAGGATCACAGTGTACATGGAAAGGTGACCTCTCATATTCAACGTAGCTTTGAATGTTAGGGACAGTGTCACGCATTTGAATTAGCGTATAAAGTTGAGGTTCTGTGTGGGTTGGTCGTTTCCCTTTACGCTTCTTGTGTTATGCATTGTGGCTGTGTTTGGTGTGCAGTGTGCAGTGTGTTGAGTGTGTGTGGTGTGCTGTGTTGTCTACTAAGTTGTGTGGTTGTGTGTTTTGTGTGTGTGGTTTGTGTGGTGTGCATACTCTGCATTGTGCGTTGCGTGGTACTGTGTGTGCTTGTTGCCTGTGTTGTGATGTGCGTGTGTTAGGTTGTGTGTAATGTGTGTGCTGTGTTGGGCGAGATGTCTGTCTTGTAAGTGTGTTGTTTTCCTTGGTTGTGTGCGTTGACTGTGTCATTCCGTCCTTAGTTTTGAATGTATTGTGTCTGTTGTGTTGAGTGTGTTGTGTGTTTATGGTGGGTGCATTGTGTTTACCGTCTGTTGGGAGCGATTTATATGTGTTGTGTGTGTGCTTGTGCTTTGTGTGTTCTGTGTGGTTGTACGCTGTTTGTGTTCTTTGCATTGATTGCTCTCAGCTGTGCTGAGAGTGTTGTGTATTATTGTGTGTGTTCCACTGTGTGTGTTGCATCCTGTGTCCGTGATCGTGTGGGTTGTGTATTGTGTGTGTGTGTGTGTTTGTGTGATTCTGTGTGTCTTTCCCTCCTCATGTGCAGGGTGTGATCCGTGTGTAGTCTCTGTTTTGTATTGTGTGATGTACTGTGCTCTGTGCTGTGTATATGGTCCTTTGTATGTTTAGCGTAGTGCGGGTTTAGTGTTCGGTGTGTGTTGCGTGCTGTTTTGTTCACTGTGCGTGCTGTGACTGTTATTTTGTGTGTTTGTGTGCTGTGTTTGTGTTGGTTATTTCAAAGTTTGCAGGCTGGCGGTGTGCATGGTGTGTGTTGAATGTGTGCTTCTGTGGGTGGGTTAGGAATGTGAAGTGTGTTGCAACTGTCCTGTGTTCTTCGTGTTGTGGGTTATGTGCGGTATTTCGTGTCCTGTGCTGTGGGTTGTGTGTGCTTTGAAATTGCGATTATCTTTTCTGCATGGTGTTGTTTGTGTGTGCGTGGGGGGGCTTGGATGTGTGAAATCTCTGTGTATGAGATGTGTTGTCTGTGTGATTTTTTGTGTGTGATTCCCTGTGTGTGATATGCGAAGCTGTGATTCATCTGGGTTTCTTCGGGTTGCATGATGTGTGTGGACCGTGTGTGTTGATTCCTGTGTTTCGCTGCCATGGTTGTGCTGTGCGTAAGCTCGTTGATGTGTTACGTGCGTTGTAGTTTCCCTGTTCCGTTATGTGTGTTTGTTGTGTGGTTTAGTGTGTTTCCTGTGATCCTTGTTTGTGTGCTGTGTTGAGATTGCTGTGTGTCGTGTGCTGGGTCATCAATGAGGTGTGGGTGAGGCATGGAGTGTGAGGGGAGAACGATAATGCTGAGGGTGAGAGTGAAGTAGGTCTCTGGCCAACTGTTCCCATAACAATATTCAAGAGGGTAAAGCCGCACTCAGACTGCTGCCATTTGTCATTTTTCGCAGGACGCGGGTTTTCCTAGGATTGTGGCTACAGTAGAGTTCATGAGCATGACCCGGACGCACCTTCTTCAGAAGGATCAGAGCGGCTCTCTCCATCAGCCACGTGGGTCAGGGCAATGTCGCAGAAAAGAAACACACATTGCCTTGGCTCTGGGTGACATGATCCTTAATGCTGCCAAGGTGGTCAGCTGCCACCTCACCAAAGTCACTCCCAAGGCAGAGGCCTCAAGCCCGGAGCTAGGAAACTGCTCCCCTCACCGAGCACATTCTGTCTCGAGGAAACGGTCGCTGCTGTGATGCCACAGAACCTGCAGGCAACACTGCTGCAGTTGCAGCGTCCTCCACTAGAGGGCCTGAATTGCCCCAGCCTGGAAAGGTCCATCATCTTAGACAGCAAACATTAATTCTTCAGGCACATATACATACATATATGAGGGCGCATATTTATGTGTATAAGAAGAGCTATGCCATGGCAGCTCCAAATGTGAGAAATACCAGTACCGTGTCCACCACACCGGCTGCATTTATCCTACTTTCAGAGGCCTCTGATGGCCTTGGACATCATCAGGTTTCAAGGCGATATTCAAAGTGGTCGCCCCCAGTGCCGTGTTTGCTCCTAGGTTCACATTATGCATTTGGTCTGGTATTTGTGTTATGGCTCACGTGTGAAGCCCATGCTTGGGTTGCGAGCTGTGGATGGGTATCATCGCAGGGGTTACAATCTTTCGGATTTCCCCCCAATGCAATGAGGGGCGGTAAGCCACTTTCAGGCTGAGCGAGAGTTTGTTGGCTTAAGGATCACAGTGTACATGGAAAGGTGACCTCTCATATTCAACGTAGCTTTGAATGTTAGGGACAGTGTCACGCATTTGAATTAGCGTATAAAGTTGAGGTTCTGTGTGGGTTGGTCGTTTCCCTTTACGCTTCTTGTGTTATGCATTGTGGCTGTGTTTGGTGTGCAGTGTGCAGTGTGTTGAGTGTGTGTGGTGTGCTGTGTTGTCTACTAAGTTGTGTGGTTGTGTGTTTTGTGTGTGTGTTTTGTGTGGTGTGCATACTCTGCATTGTGCGTTGCGTGGTACTGTGTGTGCTTGTTGCCTGTGTTGTGATGTGCGTGTGTTAGGTTGTGTGTAATGTGTGTGCTGTGTTGGGCGAGATGTCTGTCTTGTAAGTGTGTTGTTTTCCTTGGTTGTGTGCGTTGACTGTGTCATTCCGTCCTTAGTTTTGAATGTATTGTGTCTGTTGTGCTGAGTGTGTTGTGTGTTTATGGTGGGTGCATTGTGTTTACCGCCTGTTGGGAGCAATTTATATGTGTTGTGTGTGTGCTTGTGCTTTGTGTGTTCTGTGTGGTTGTACGCTCTGTTTGTGTTCTTTGCATTGATTGCTCTCAGCTGTGCTGAGCGTGTTGTGTAGTATTGTGTGTGTTCCTCTGTGTGTGTTGCATCCTGTGTCCGTGATCGTGTGGGTTGTGTATTGTGTGTGTGTGTGTGCGTGTGTGTGTGTGTGTGTGTGTCTTTCCCTGCATCATGTGCGGTGTGTGATCCGTGTGTCCTCTGTGTTTTGTATTGTGTGATGTACTGTGCTCTGTGCTGTGTGTATGGTCCTTTGTATGTTTAGCGTAGTGCGTGTTTAGTGTTCGGTGTGTGTTGCGTGCTGTTGTGTTCACTGTGCGTGCTGTGACTGTTATTTTGTGTGTTTGTGTGCTGTGTTTGTGTTGGTTATTTCAGAGTTTGCAGGCTGGCGGTGTGCATGGTGTGTGTTGAATGTGTGCTTCTGTGGGTGGGTTAGGAATGTGAAGTGTGTTGCAACTGTCCTGTGTTCTTCGTGTTGTGGGTTATGTGCGGTATTTCGTGTCCTGTGCTGTGGGTTGTGTGTGCTTTGAAATTGCGATTATCTTTTCTGCATGGTGTTGTTTGTGTGTGCGTGGGGGGGCTTGGATGTGTGAAATCTCTGTGTATGAGATGTGTTGTCTGTGTGATTTTTTGTGTGTGATTCCCTGTGTGTGATATGCGAAGCTGTGATTCATCTGGGTTTATTCGGGTTGCATGATGTGTGTGGACCATGTGTGTTGATTCCTGTGTTTCGCTGCCATGGTTGTGCTGTGCGTAAGCTCGTTGATGTGTTACGTGCGTTGTAGTTTCCCTGTTCCGTTATGTGTGTTTGTTGTGTGGTTTAGTGTGTTTCCTGTGATCCTTGTTTGTGTGCTGTGTTGAGATTGCTGTGTGTCGTGTGCTGGGTCATCAATGAGGTGTGGGTGAGGCATGGAGTGTGAGGGGAGAACGATAATGCTGAGGGTGAGAGTGAAGTAGGTCTCTGGCCAACTGTTCCCATAACAATATTCAAGAGGGTAAAGCCGCACTCAGACTGCTGCCATTTGTCATTTTTCGCAGGACGCGGGTTTTCCTAGGATTGTGGCTACAGTAGAGTTCATGAGCATGACCCGGACGCACCTTCTTCAGAAGGATCAGAGCGGCTCTCTCCATCAGCCACGTGGGTCAGGGCAATGTCGCAGAAAAGAAACACACATTGCCTTGGCTCTGGGTGACATGATCCTTAATGCTGCCAAGGTGGTCAGCTGCCACCTCACCAAAGTCACTCCCAAGGCAGAGGCCTCAAGCCCGGAGCTAGGAAACTGCTCCCCTCACCGAGCACATTCTGTCTCGAGGAAACGGTCGCTGCTGTGATGCCACAGAACCTGCAGGCAACACTGCTGCAGTTGCAGCGTCCTCCACTAGAGGGCCTGAATTGCCCCAGCCTGGAAAGGTCCATCATCTTAGACAGCAAACATTAATTCTTCAGGCACATATACATACATATATGAGGGCGCATATTTATGTGTATAAGAAGAGCTATGCCATGGCAGCTCCAAATGTGAGAAATACCAGTACCGTGTCCACCACACCGGCTGCATTTATCCTACTTTCACAGGCCTCTGATGGCCTTGGACATCATCAGGTTTCAAGGCGATATTCAAAGTGGTCGCCCCCAGTGCCGTGTTTGCTCCTAGGTTCACATTATGCATTTGGTCTGGTATTTGTGTTATGGCTCACGTGTGAAGCCCATGCTTGGGTTGCGAGCTGTGGATGGGTATCATCGCAGGGGTTACAATCTTTCGGATTTCCCCCCAATGCAATGAGGGGCGGTAAGCCACTTTCAGGCTGAGCGAGAGTTTGTTGGCTTAAGGATCACAGTGTACATGGAAAGGTGACCTCTCATATTCAACGTAGCTTTGAATGTTAGGGACAGTGTCACGCATTTGAATTAGCGTATAAAGTTGAGGTTCTGTGTGGGTTGGTCGTTTCCCTTTACGCTTCTTGTGTTATGCATTGTGGCTGTGTTTGGTGTGCAGTGTGCAGTGTGTTGAGTGTGTGTGGTGTGCTGTGTTGTCTACTAAGTTGTGTGGTTGTGTGTTTTGTGTGGTGTGCATACTCTGCATTGTGCGTTGCGTGGTACTGTGTGTGCTTGTTGCCTGTGTTGTGATGTGCGTGTGTTAGGTTGTGTGTAATGTGTGTGCTGTGTTGGGCGAGATGTCTGTCTTGTAAGTGTGTTGTTTTCCTTGGTTGTGTGCGTTGACTGTGTCATTCCGTCCTTAGTTTTGAATGTATTGTGTCTGTTGTGCTGAGTGTGTTGTGTGTTTATGGTGGGTGCATTGTGTTTACCGCCTGTTGGGAGCAATTTATATGTGTTGTGTGTGTGCTTGTGCTTTGTGTGTTCTGTGTGGTTGTACGCTCTGTTTGTGTTCTTTGCATTGATTGCTCTCAGCTGTGCTGAGCGTGTTGTGTAGTATTGTGTGTGTTCCTCTGTGTGTGTTGCATCCTGTGTCCGTGATCGTGTGGGTTGTGTATTGTGTGTGTGTGTGTGCGTGTGTGTGTGTGTGTGTGTGTCTTTCCCTGCATCATGTGCGGTGTGTGATCCGTGTGTCCTCTGTGTTTTGTATTGTGTGATGTACTGTGCTCTGTGCTGTGTGTATGGTCCTTTGTATGTTTAGCGTAGTGCGTGTTTAGTGTTCGGTGTGTGTTGCGTGCTGTTGTGTTCACTGTGCGTGCTGTGACTGTTATTTTGTGTGTTTGTGTGCTGTGTTTGTGTTGGTTATTTCAGAGTTTGCAGGCTGGCGGTGTGCATGGTGTGTGTTGAATGTGTGCTTCTGTGGGTGGGTTAGGAATGTGAAGTGTGTTGCAACTGTCCTGTGTTCTTCGTGTTGTGGGTTATGTGCGGTATTTCGTGTCCTGTGCTGTGGGTTGTGTGTGCTTTGAAATTGCGATTATCTTTTCTGCATGGTGTTGTTTGTGTGTGCGTGGGGGGGCTTGGATGTGTGAAATCTCTGTGTATGAGATGTGTTGTCTGTGTGATTTTTTGTGTGTGATTCCCTGTGTGTGATATGCGAAGCTGTGATTCATCTGGGTTTATTCGGGTTGCATGATGTGTGTGGACCGTGTGTGTTGATTCCTGTGTTTCGCTGCCATGGTTGTGCTGTGCGTAAGCTCGTTGATGTGTTACGTGCGTTGTAGTTTCCCTGTTCCGTTATGTGTGTTTGTTGTGTGGTTTAGTGTGTTTCCTGTGATCCTTGTTTGTGTGCTGTGTTGAGATTGCTGTGTGTCGTGTGCTGGGTCATCAATGAGGTGTGGGTGAGGCATGGAGTGTGAGGGGAGAACGATAATGCTGAGGGTGAGAGTGAAGTAGGTCTCTGGCCAACTGTTCCCATAACAATATTCAAGAGGGTAAAGCCGCACTCAGACTGCTGCCATTTGGCATTTTTCGCAGGATGCGGGTTTTCCTAGGATTGTGGCTACAGTAGAGTTCATGAGCATGACCCGGACGCACCTTCTTCAGAAGGATCAGAGCGGCTCTCTCCATCAGCCACGTGGGTCAGGGCAATGTCACAGAAAAGAAACACACATTGCCTTGGCTCTGGGTGACATGATCCTTAATGCTGCCAAGGTGGTCAGCTGCCACCTCACCAAAGTCACTCCCAAGGCAGAGGCCTCAAGCCCGGAGCTAGGAAACTGCTCCCCTCACCGAGCACATTCTGTCTCGAGGAAACGGTCGCTGCTGTGATGCCACAGAACCTGCAGGCAACACTGCTGCAGTTGCAGCGTCCTCCACTAGAGGGCCTGAATTGCCCCAGCCTGGAAAGGTCCATCATCTTAGACAGCAAACATTAATTCTTCAGGCACATATACATACATATATGAGGGCGCATATTTATGTGTATAAGAAGAGCTATGCCATGGCAGCTCCAAATGTGAGAAATACCAGTACCGTGTCCACCACACCGGCTGCATTTATCCTACTTTCACAGGCCTCTGATGGCCTTGGACATCATCAGGTTTCAAGGCGATATTCAAAGTGGTCGCCCCCAGTGCCGTGTTTGCTCCTAGGTTCACATTATGCATTTGGTCTGGTATTTGTGTTATGGCTCACGTGTGAAGCCCATGCTTGGGTTGCGAGCTGTGGATGGGTATCATCGCAGGGGTTACAATCTTTCGGATTTCCCCCCAATGCAATGAGGGGCGGTAAGCCACTTTCAGGCTGAGCGAGAGTTTGTTGGCTTAAGGATCACAGTGTACATGGAAAGGTGACCTCTCATATTCAACGTAGCTTTGAATGTTAGGGACAGTGTCACGCATTTGAATTAGCGTATAAAGTTGAGGTTCTGTGTGGGTTGGTCGTTTCCCTTTACGCTTCTTGTGTTATGCATTGTGGCTGTGTTTGGTGTGCAGTGTGCAGTGTGTTGAGTGTGTGTGGTGTGCTGTGTTGTCTACTAAGTTGTGTGGTTGTGTGTTTTGTGTGTGTGGTTTGTGTGGTGTGCATACTCTGCATTGTGCGTTGCGTGGTACTGTGTGTGCTTGTTGCCTGTGTTGTGATGTGCGTGTGTTAGGTTGTGTGTAATGTGTGTGCTGTGTTGGGCGAGATGTCTGTCTTGTAAGTGTGTTGTTTTCCTTGGTTGTGTGCGTTGACTGTGTCATTCCGTCCTTAGTTTTGAATGTATTGTGTCTGTTGTGCTGAGTGTGTTGTGTGTTTATGGTGGGTGCATTGTGTTTACCGCCTGTTGGGAGCAATTTATATGTGTTGTGTGTGTGCTTGTGCTTTGTGTGTTCTGTGTGGTTGTACGCTCTGTTTGTGTTCTTTGCATTGATTGCTCTCAGCTGTGCTGAGCGTGTTGTGTAGTATTGTGTGTGTTCCTCTGTGTGTGTTGCATCCTGTGTCCGTGATCGTGTGGGTTGTGTATTGTGTGTGTGTGTGTGCGTGTGTGTGTGTGTGTGTGTGTCTTTCCCTGCATCATGTGCGGTGTGTGATCCGTGTGTCCTCTGTGTTTTGTATTGTGTGATGTACTGTGCTCTGTGCTGTGTGTATGGTCCTTTGTATGTTTAGCGTAGTGCGTGTTTAGTGTTCGGTGTGTGTTGCGTGCTGTTGTGTTCACTGTGCGTGCTGTGACTGTTATTTTGTGTGTTTGTGTGCTGTGTTTGTGTTGGTTATTTCAGAGTTTGCAGGCTGGCGGTGTGCATGGTGTGTGTTGAATGTGTGCTTCTGTGGGTGGGTTAGGAATGTGAAGTGTGTTGCAACTGTCCTGTGTTCTTCGTGTTGTGGGTTATGTGCGGTATTTCGTGTCCTGTGCTGTGGGTTGTGTGTGCTTTGAAATTGCGATTATCTTTTCTGCATGGTGTTGTTTGTGTGTGCGTGGGGGGGCTTGGATGTGTGAAATCTCTGTGTATGAGATGTGTTGTCTGTGTGATTTTTTGTGTGTGATTCCCTGTGTGTGATATGCGAAGCTGTGATTCATCTGGGTTTATTCGGGTTGCATGATGTGTGTGGACCGTGTGTGTTGATTCCTGTGTTTCGCTGCCATGGTTGTGCTGTGCGTAAGCTCGTTGATGTGTTACGTGCGTTGTAGTTTCCCTGTTCCGTTATGTGTGTTTGTTGTGTGGTTTAGTGTGTTTCCTGTGATCCTTGTTTGTGTGCTGTGTTGAGATTGCTGTGTGTCGTGTGCTGGGTCATCAATGAGGTGTGGGTGAGGCATGGAGTGTGAGGGGAGAACGATAATGCTGAGGGTGAGAGTGAAGTAGGTCTCTGGCCAACTGTTCCCATAACAATATTCAAGAGGGTAAAGCCGCACTCAGACTGCTGCCATTTGTCATTTTTCGCAGGACGCGGGTTTTCCTAGGATTGTGGCTACAGTAGAGTTCATGAGCATGACCCGGACGCACCTTCTTCAGAAGGATCAGAGCGGCTCTCTCCATCAGCCACGTGGGTCAGGGCAATGTCGCAGAAAAGAAACACACATTGCCTTGGCTCTGGGTGACATGATCCTTAATGCTGCCAAGGTGGTCAGCTGCCACCTCACCAAAGTCACTCCCAAGGCAGAGGCCTCAAGCCCGGAGCTAGGAAACTGCTCCCCTCACCGAGCACATTCTGTCTCGAGGAAACGGTCGCTGCTGTGATGCCACAGAACCTGCAGGCAACACTGCTGCAGTTGCAGCGTCCTCCACTAGAGGGCCTGAATTGCCCCAGCCTGGAAAGGTCCATCATCTTAGACAGCAAACATTAATTCTTCAGGCACATATACATACATATATGAGGGCGCATATTTATGTGTATAAGAAGAGCTATGCCATGGCAGCTCCAAATGTGAGAAATACCAGTACCGTGTCCACCACACCGGCTGCATTTATCCTACTTTCACAGGCCTCTGATGGCCTTGGACATCATCAGGTTTCAAGGCGATATTCAAAGTGGTCGCCCCCAGTGCCGTGTTTGCTCCTAGGTTCACATTATGCATTTGGTCTGGTATTTGTGTTATGGCTCACGTGTGAAGCCCATGCTTGGGTTGCGAGCTGTGGATGGGTATCATCGCAGGGGTTACAATCTTTCGGATTTCCCCCCAATGCAATGAGGGGCGGTAAGCCACTTTCAGGCTGAGCGAGAGTTTGTTGGCTTAAGGATCACAGTGTACATGGAAAGGTGACCTCTCATATTCAACGTAGCTTTGAATGTTAGGGACAGTGTCACGCATTTGAATTAGCGTATAAAGTTGAGGTTCTGTGTGGGTTGGTCGTTTCCCTTTACGCTTCTTGTGTTATGCATTGTGGCTGTGTTTGGTGTGCAGTGTGCAGTGTGTTGAGTGTGTGTGGTGTGCTGTGTTGTCTACTAAGTTGTGTGGTTGTGTGTTTTGTGTGGTGTGCATACTCTGCATTGTGCGTTGCGTGGTACTGTGTGTGCTTGTTGCCTGTGTTGTGATGTGCGTGTGTTAGGTTGTGTGTAATGTGTGTGCTGTGTTGGGCGAGATGTCTGTCTTGTAAGTGTGTTGTTTTCCTTGGTTGTGTGCGTTGACTGTGTCATTCCGTCCTTAGTTTTGAATGTATTGTGTCTGTTGTGTTGAGTGTGTTGTGTGTTTATGGTGGGTGCATTGTGTTTACCGTCTGTTGGGAGCGATTTATATGTGTTGTGTGTGTGCTTGTGCTTTGTGTGTTCTGTGTGGTTGTACGCTGTTTGTGTTCTTTGCATTGATTGCTCTCAGCTGTGCTGAGAGTGTTGTGTATTATTGTGTGTGTTCCACTGTGTGTGTTGCATCCTGTGTCCGTGATCGTGTGGGTTGTGTATTGTGTGTGTGTGTGTGCGTGTGTGTGTGTGTGTGTGTGTCTTTCCCTGCATCATGTGCGGTGTGTGATCCGTGTGTCCTCTGTGTTTTGTATTGTGTGATGTACTGTGCTCTGTGCTGTGTGTATGGTCCTTTGTATGTTTAGCGTAGTGCGTGTTTAGTGTTCGGTGTGTGTTGCGTGCTGTTGTGTTCACTGTGCGTGCTGTGACTGTTATTTTGTGTGTTTGTGTGCTGTGTTTGTGTTGGTTATTTCAGAGTTTGCAGGCTGGCGGTGTGCATGGTGTGTGTTGAATGTGTGCTTCTGTGGGTGGGTTAGGAATGTGAAGTGTGTTGCAACTGTCCTGTGTTCTTCGTGTTGTGGGTTATGTGCGGTATTTCGTGTCCTGTGCTGTGGGTTGTGTGTGCTTTGAAATTGCGATTATCTTTTCTGCATGGTGTTGTTTGTGTGTGCGTGGGGGGGCTTGGATGTGTGAAATCTCTGTGTATGAGATGTGTTGTCTGTGTGATTTTTTGTGTGTGATTCCCTGTGTGTGATATGCGAAGCTGTGATTCATCTGGGTTTATTCGGGTTGCATGATGTGTGTGGACCGTGTGTGTTGATTCCTGTGTTTCGCTGCCATGGTTGTGCTGTGCGTAAGCTCGTTGATGTGTTACGTGCGTTGTAGTTTCCCTGTTCCGTTATGTGTGTTTGTTGTGTGGTTTAGTGTGTTTCCTGTGATCCTTGTTTGTGTGCTGTGTTGAGATTGCTGTGTGTCGTGTGCTGGGTCATCAATGAGGTGTGGGTGAGGCATGGAGTGTGAGGGGAGAACGATAATGCTGAGGGTGAGAGTGAAGTAGGTCTCTGGCCAACTGTTCCCATAACAATATTCAAGAGGGTAAAGCCTCACTCAGACTGCTGCCATTTGGCATTTTTCGCAGGACGCGGGTTTTCCTAGGATTGTGGCTACAGTAGAGTTCATGAGCATGACCCGGACGCACCTTCTTCAGAAGGATCAGAGCGGCTCTCTCCATCAGCCACGTGGGTCAGGGCAATGTCGCAGAAAAGAAACACACATTGCCTTGGCTCTGGGTGACATGATCCTTAATGCTGCCAAGGTGGTCAGCTGCCACCTCACCAAAGTCACTCCCAAGGCAGAGGCCTCAAGCCCGGAGCTAGGAAACTGCTCCCCTCACCGAGCACATTCTGTCTCGAGGAAACGGTCGCTGCTGTGATGCCACAGAACCTGCAGGCAACACTGCTGCAGTTGCAGCGTCCTCCACTAGAGGGCCTGAATTGCCCCAGCCTGGAAAGGTCCATCATCTTAGACAGCAAACATTAATTCTTCAGGCACATATACATACATATATGAGGGCGCATATTTATGTGTATAAGAAGAGCTATGCCATGGCAGCTCCAAATGTGAGAAATACCAGTACCGTGTCCACCACACCGGCTGCATTTATCCTACTTTCACAGGCCTCTGATGGCCTTGGACATCATCAGGTTTCAAGGCGATATTCAAAGTGGTCGCCCCCAGTGCCGTGTTTGCTCCTAGGTTCACATTATGCATTTGGTCTGGTATTTGTGTTATGGCTCACGTGTGAAGCCCATGCTTGGGTTGCGAGCTGTGGATGGGTATCATCGCAGGGGTTACAATCTTTCGGATTTCCCCCCAATGCAATGAGGGGCGGTAAGCCACTTTCAGGCTGAGCGAGAGTTTGTTGGCTTAAGGATCACAGTGTACATGGAAAGGTGACCTCTCATATTCAACGTAGCTTTGAATGTTAGGGACAGTGTCACGCATTTGAATTAGCGTATAAAGTTGAGGTTCTGTGTGGGTTGGTCGTTTCCCTTTACGCTTCTTGTGTTATGCATTGTGGCTGTGTTTGGTGTGCAGTGTGCAGTGTGTTGAGTGTGTGTGGTGTGCTGTGTTGTCTACTAAGTTGTGTGGTTGTGTGTTTTGTGTGTGTGGTTTGTGTGGTGTGCATACTCTGCATTGTGCGTTGCGTGGTACTGTGTGTGCTTGTTGCCTGTGTTGTGATGTGCGTGTGTTAGGTTGTGTGTAATGTGTGTGCTGTGTTGGGCGAGATGTCTGTCTTGTAAGTGTGTTGTTTTCCTTGGTTGTGTGCGTTGACTGTGTCATTCCGTCCTTAGTTTTGAATGTATTGTGTCTGTTGTGCTGAGTGTGTTGTGTGTTTATGGTGGGTGCATTGTGTTTACCGCCTGTTGGGAGCAATTTATATGTGTTGTGTGTGTGCTTGTGCTTTGTGTGTTCTGTGTGGTTGTACGCTCTGTTTGTGTTCTTTGCATTGATTGCTCTCAGCTGTGCTGAGCGTGTTGTGTAGTATTGTGTGTGTTCCTCTGTGTGTGTTGCATCCTGTGTCCGTGATCGTGTGGGTTGTGTATTGTGTGTGTGTGTGTGCGTGTGTGTGTGTGTGTGTGTCTTTCCCTGCATCATGTGCGGTGTGTGATCCGTGTGTCCTCTGTGTTTTGTATTGTGTGATGTACTGTGCTCTGTGCTGTGTGTATGGTCCTTTGTATGTTTAGCGTAGTGCGTGTTTAGTGTTCGGTGTGTGTTGCGTGCTGTTGTGTTCACTGTGCGTGCTGTGACTGTTATTTTGTGTGTTTGTGTGCTGTGTTTGTGTTGGTTATTTCAGAGTTTGCAGGCTGGCGGTGTGCATGGTGTGTGTTGAATGTGTGCTTCTGTGGGTGGGTTAGGAATGTGAAGTGTGTTGCAACTGTCCTGTGTTCTTCGTGTTGTGGGTTATGTGCGGTATTTCGTGTCCTGTGCTGTGGGTTGTGTGTGCTTTGAAATTGCGATTATCTTTTCTGCATGGTGTTGTTTGTGTGTGCGTGGGGGGGCTTGGATGTGTGAAATCTCTGTGTATGAGATGTGTTGTCTGTGTGATTTTTTGTGTGTGATTCCCTGTGTGTGATATGCGAAGCTGTGATTCATCTGGGTTTATTCGGGTTGCATGATGTGTGTGGACCGTGTGTGTTGATTCCTGTGTTTCGCTGCCATGGTTGTGCTGTGCGTAAGCTCGTTGATGTGTTACGTGCGTTGTAGTTTCCCTGTTCCGTTATGTGTGTTTGTTGTGTGGTTTAGTGTGTTTCCTGTGATCCTTGTTTGTGTGCTGTGTTGAGATTGCTGTGTGTCGTGTGCTGGGTCATCAATGAGGTGTGGGTGAGGCATGGAGTGTGAGGGGAGAACGATAATGCTGAGGGTGAGAGTGAAGTAGGTCTCTGGCCAACTGTTCCCATAACAATATTCAAGAGGGTAAAGCCGCACTCAGACTGCTGCCATTTGTCATTTTTCGCAGGACGCGGGTTTTCCTAGGATTGTGGCTACAGTAGAGTTCATGAGCATGACCCGGACGCACCTTCTTCAGAAGGATCAGAGCGGCTCTCTCCATCAGCCACGTGGGTCAGGGCAATGTCGCAGAAAAGAAACACACATTGCCTTGGCTCTGGGTGACATGATCCTTAATGCTGCCAAGGTGGTCAGCTGCCACCTCACCAAAGTCACTCCCAAGGCAGAGGCCTCAAGCCCGGAGCTAGGAAACTGCTCCCCTCACCGAGCACATTCTGTCTCGAGGAAACGGTCGCTGCTGTGATGCCACAGAACCTGCAGGCAACACTGCTGCAGTTGCAGCGTCCTCCACTAGAGGGCCTGAATTGCCCCAGCCTGGAAAGGTCCATCATCTTAGACAGCAAACATTAATTCTTCAGGCACATATACATACATATATGAGGGCGCATATTTATGTGTATAAGAAGAGCTATGCCATGGCAGCTCCAAATGTGAGAAATACCAGTACCGTGTCCACCACACCGGCTGCATTTATCCTACTTTCACAGGCCTCTGATGGCCTTGGACATCATCAGGTTTCAAGGCGATATTCAAAGTGGTCGCCCCCAGTGCCGTGTTTGCTCCTAGGTTCACATTATGCATTTGGTCTGGTATTTGTGTTGGGGCTCACGTGTGAAGCCCATGCTTGGGTTGCGAGCTGTGGATGGGTATCATCGCAGGGGTTACAATCTTTCGGATTTCCCCCCAATGCAATGAGGGGCGGTAAGCCACTTTCAGGCTGAGCGAGAGTTTGTTGGCTTAAGGATCACAGTGTACATGGAAAGGTGACCTCTCATATTCAACGTAGCTTTGAATGTTAGGGACAGTGTCACGCATTTGAATTAGCGTATAAAGTTGAGGTTCTGTGTGGGTTGGTCGTTTCCCTTTACGCTTCTTGTGTTATGCATTGTGGCTGTGTTTGGTGTGCAGTGTGCAGTGTGTTGAGTGTGTGTGGTGTGCTGTGTTGTCTACTAAGTTGTGTGGTTGTGTGTTTTGTGTGTGTGGTTTGTGTGGTGTGCATACTCTGCATTGTGCGTTGCGTGGTACTGTGTGTGCTTGTTGCCTGTGTTGTGATGTGCGTGTGTTAGGTTGTGTGTAATGTGTGTGCTGTGTTGGGCGAGATGTCTGTCTTGTAAGTGTGTTGTTTTCCTTGGTTGTGTGCGTTGACTGTGTCATTCCGTCCTTAGTTTTGAATGTATTGTGTCTGTTGTGCTGAGTGTGTTGTGTGTTTATGGTGGGTGCATTGTGTTTACCGCCTGTTGGGAGCAATTTATATGTGTTGTGTGTGTGCTTGTGCTTTGTGTGTTCTGTGTGGTTGTACGCTCTGTTTGTGTTCTTTGCATTGATTGCTCTCAGCTGTGCTGAGCGTGTTGTGTAGTATTGTGTGTGTTCCTCTGTGTGTGTTGCATCCTGTGTCCGTGATCGTGTGGGTTGTGTATTGTGTGTGTGTGTGTGCGTGTGTGTGTGTGTGTGTGTGTCTTTCCCTGCATCATGTGCGGTGTGTGATCCGTGTGTCCTCTGTGTTTTGTATTGTGTGATGTACTGTGCTCTGTGCTGTGTGTATGGTCCTTTGTATGTTTAGCGTAGTGCGTGTTTAGTGTTCGGTGTGTGTTGCGTGCTGTTGTGTTCACTGTGCGTGCTGTGACTGTTATTTTGTGTGTTTGTGTGCTGTGTTTGTGTTGGTTATTTCAGAGTTTGCAGGCTGGCGGTGTGCATGGTGTGTGTTGAATGTGTGCTTCTGTGGGTGGGTTAGGAATGTGAAGTGTGTTGCAACTGTCCTGTGTTCTTCGTGTTGTGGGTTATGTGCGGTATTTCGTGTCCTGTGCTGTGGGTTGTGTGTGCTTTGAAATTGCGATTATCTTTTCTGCATGGTGTTGTTTGTGTGTGCGTGGGGGGGCTTGGATGTGTGAAATCTCTGTGTATGAGATGTGTTGTCTGTGTGATTTTTTGTGTGTGATTCCCTGTGTGTGATATGCGAAGCTGTGATTCATCTGGGTTTATTCGGGTTGCATGATGTGTGTGGACCGTGTGTGTTGATTCCTGTGTTTCGCTGCCATGGTTGTGCTGTGCGTAAGCTCGTTGATGTGTTACGTGCGTTGTAGTTTCCCTGTTCCGTTATGTGTGTTTGTTGTGTGGTTTAGTGTGTTTCCTGTGATCCTTGTTTGTGTGCTGTGTTGAGATTGCTGTGTGTCGTGTGCTGGGTCATCAATGAGGTGTGGGTGAGGCATGGAGTGTGAGGGGAGAACGATAATGCTGAGGGTGAGAGTGAAGTAGGTCTCTGGCCAACTGTTCCCATAACAATATTCAAGAGGGTAAAGCCGCACTCAGACTGCTGCCATTTGTCATTTTTCGCAGGACGCGGGTTTTCCTAGGATTGTGGCTACAGTAGAGTTCATGAGCATGACCCGGACGCACCTTCTTCAGAAGGATCTGAGCGGCTCTCTCCATCAGCCACGTGGGTCAGGGCAATGTCGCAGAAAAGAAACACACATTGCCTTGGCTCTGGGTGACATGATCCTTAATGCTGCCAAGGTGGTCAGCTGCCACCTCACCAAAGTCACTCCCAAGGCAGAGGCCTCAAGCCCGGAGCTAGGAAACTGCTCCCCTCACCGAGCACATTCTGTCTCGAGGAAACGGTCGCTGCTGTGATGCCACAGAACCTGCAGGCAACACTGCTGCAGTTGCAGCGTCCTCCACTAGAGGGCCTGAATTGCCCCAGCCTGGAAAGGTCCATCATCTTAGACAGCAAACATTAATTCTTCAGGCACATATACATACATATATGAGGGCGCATATTTATGTGTATAAGAAGAGCTATGCCATGGCAGCTCCAAATGTGAGAAATACCAGTACCGTGTCCACCACACCGGCTGCATTTATCCTACTTTCACAGGCCTCTGATGGCCTTGGACATCATCAGGTTTCAAGGCGATATTCAAAGTGGTCGCCCCCAGTGCCGTGTTTGCTCCTAGGTTCACATTATGCATTTGGTCTGGTATTTGTGTTATGGCTCACGTGTGAAGCCCATGCTTGGGTTGCGAGCTGTGGATGGGTATCATCGCAGGGGTTACAATCTTTCGGATTTCCCCCCAATGCAATGAGGGGCGGTAAGCCACTTTCAGGCTGAGCGAGAGTTTGTTGGCTTAAGGATCACAGTGTACATGGAAAGGTGACCTCTCATATTCAACGTAGCTTTGAATGTTAGGGACAGTGTCACGCATTTGAATTAGCGTATAAAGTTGAGGTTCTGTGTGGGTTGGTCGTTTCCCTTTACGCTTCTTGTGTTATGCATTGTGGCTGTGTTTGGTGTGCAGTGTGCAGTGTGTTGAGTGTGTGTGGTGTGCTGTGTTGTCTACTAAGTTGTGTGGTTGTGTATTTTGTGTGTGTGGTTTGTGTGGTGTGCATACTCTGCATTGTGCGTTGCGTGGTACTGTGTGTGCTTGTTGCCTGTGTTGTGATGTGCGTGTGTTAGGTTGTGTGTAATGTGTGTGCTGTGTTGGGCGAGATGTCTGTCTTGTAAGTGTGTTGTTTTCCTTGGTTGTGTGCGTTGACTGTGTCATTCCGTCCTTAGTTTTGAATGTATTGTGTCTGTTGTGCTGAGTGTGTTGTGTGTTTATGGTGGGTGCATTGTGTTTACCGCCTGTTGGGAGCAATTTATATGTGTTGTGTGTGTGCTTGTGCTTTGTGTGTTCTGTGTGGTTGTACGCTCTGTTTGTGTTCTTTGCATTGATTGCTCTCAGCTGTGCTGAGCGTGTTGTGTAGTATTGTGTGTGTTCCTCTGTGTGTGTTGCATCCTGTGTCCGTGATCGTGTGGGTTGTGTATTGTGTGTGTGTGTGTGCGTGTGTGTGTGTGTGTGTGTGTCTTTCCCTGCATCATGTGCGGTGTGTGATCCGTGTGTCCTCTGTGTTTTGTATTGTGTGATGTACTGTGCTCTGTGCTGTGTGTATGGTCCTTTGTATGTTTAGCGTAGTGCGTGTTTAGTGTTCGGTGTGTGTTGCGTGCTGTTGTGTTCACTGTGCGTGCTGTGACTGTTATTTTGTGTGTTTGTGTGCTGTGTTTGTGTTGGTTATTTCAGAGTTTGCAGGCTGGCGGTGTGCATGGTGTGTGTTGAATGTGTGCTTCTGTGGGTGGGTTAGGAATGTGAAGTGTGTTGCAACTGTCCTGTGTTCTTCGTGTTGTGGGTTATGTGCGGTATTTCGTGTCCTGTGCTGTGGGTTGTGTGTGCTTTGAAATTGCGATTATCTTTTCTGCATGGTGTTGTTTGTGTGTGCGTGGGGGGGCTTGGATGTGTGAAATCTCTGTGTATGAGATGTGTTGTCTGTGTGATTTTTTGTGTGTGATTCCCTGTGTGTGATATGCGAAGCTGTGATTCATCTGGGTTTATTCGGGTTGCATGATGTGTGTGGACCGTGTGTGTTGATTCCTGTGTTTCGCTGCCATGGTTGTGCTGTGCGTAAGCTCGTTGATGTGTTACGTGCGTTGTAGTTTCCCTGTTCCGTTATGTGTGTTTGTTGTGTGGTTTAGTGTGTTTCCTGTGATCCTTGTTTGTGTGCTGTGTTGAGATTGCTGTGTGTCGTGTGCTGGGTCATCAATGAGGTGTGGGTGAGGCATGGAGTGTGAGGGGAGAACGATAATGCTGAGGGTGAGAGTGAAGTAGGTCTCTGGCCAACTGTTCCCATAACAATATTCAAGAGGGTAAAGCCGCACTCAGACTGCTGCCATTTGTCATTTTTCGCAGGACGCGGGTTTTCCTAGGATTGTGGCTACAGTAGAGTTCATGAGCATGACCCGGACGCACCTTCTTCAGAAGGATCAGAGCGGCTCTCTCCATCAGCCACGTGGGTCAGGGCAATGTCGCAGAAAAGAAACACACATTGCCTTGGCTCTGGGTGACATGATCCTTAATGCTGCCAAGGTGGTCAGCTGCCACCTCACCAAAGTCACTCCCAAGGCAGAGGCCTCAAGCCCGGAGCTAGGAAACTGCTCCCCTCACCGAGCACATTCTGTCTCGAGGAAACGGTCGCTGCTGTGATGCCACAGAACCTGCAGGCAACACTGCTGCAGTTGCAGCGTCCTCCACTAGAGGGCCTGAATTGCCCCAGCCTGGAAAGGTCCATCATCTTAGACAGCAAACATTAATTCTTCAGGCACATATACATACATATATGAGGGCGCATATTTATGTGTATAAGAAGAGCTATGCCATGGCAGCTCCAAATGTGAGAAATACCAGTACCGTGTCCACCACACCGGCTGCATTTATCCTACTTTCACAGGCCTCTGATGGCCTTGGACATCATCAGGTTTCAAGGCGATATTCAAAGTGGTCGCCCCCAGTGCCGTGTTTGCTCCTAGGTTCACATTATGCATTTGGTCTGGTATTTGTGTTATGGCTCACGTGTGAAGCCCATGCTTGGGTTGCGAGCTGTGGATGGGTATCATCGCAGGGGTTACAATCTTTCGGATTTCCCCCCAATGCAATGAGGGGCGGTAAGCCACTTTCAGGCTGAGCGAGAGTTTGTTGGCTTAAGGATCACAGTGTACATGGAAAGGTGACCTCTCATATTCAACGTAGCTTTGAATGTTAGGGACAGTGTCACGCATTTGAATTAGCGTATAAAGTTGAGGTTCTGTGTGGGTTGGTCGTTTCCCTTTACGCTTCTTGTGTTATGCATTGTGGCTGTGTTTGGTGTGCAGTGTGCAGTGTGTTGAGTGTGTGTGGTGTGCTGTGTTGTCTACTAAGTTGTGTGGTTGTGTGTTTTGTGTGGTGTGCATACTCTGCATTGTGCGTTGCGTGGTACTGTGTGTGCTTGTTGCCTGTGTTGTGATGTGCGTGTGTTAGGTTGTGTGTAATGTGTGTGCTGTGTTGGGCGAGATGTCTGTCTTGTAAGTGTGTTGTTTTCCTTGGTTGTGTGCGTTGACTGTGTCATTCCGTCCTTAGTTTTGAATGTATTGTGTCTGTTGTGTTGAGTGTGTTGTGTGTTTATGGTGGGTGCATTGTGTTTACCGTCTGTTGGGAGCGATTTATATGTGTTGTGTGTGTGCTTGTCCTTTGTGTGTTCTGTGTGGTTGTACGCTGTTTGTGTTCTTTGCATTGATTGCTCTCAGCTGTGCTGAGAGTGTTGTGTATTATTGTGTGTGTTCCACTGTGTGTGTTGCATCCTGTGTCCGTGATCGTGTGGGTTGTGTATTGTGTGTGTGTGTGTGCGTGTGTGTGTGTGTGTGTCTTTCCCTGCATCATGTGCGGTGTGTGATCCGTGTGTCCTCTGTGTTTTGTACTGTGTGATGTACTGTGCTCTGTGCTGTGTGTATGGTCCTTTGTATGTTTAGCGTAGTGCGTGTTTAGTGTTCGGTGTGTGTTGCGTGCTGTTGTGTTCACTGTGCGTGCTGTGACTGTTATTTTGTGTGTTTGTGTGCTGTGTTTGTGTTGGTTATTTCAGAGTTTGCAGGCTGGCGGTGTGCATGGTGTGTGTTGAATGTGTGCTTCTGTGGGTGGGTTAGGAATGTGAAGTGTGTTGCAACTGTCCTGTGTTCTTCGTGTTGTGGGTTATGTGCGGTATTTCGTGTCCTGTGCTGTGGGTTGTGTGTGCTTTGAAATTGCGATTATCTTTTCTGCATGGTGTTGTTTGTGTGTGCGTGGGGGGGCTTGGATGTGTGAAATCTCTGTGTATGAGATGTGTTGTCTGTGTGATTTTTTGTGTGTGATTCCCTGTGTGTGATATGCGAAGCTGTGATTCATCTGGGTTTATTCGGGTTGCATGATGTGTGTGGACCGTGTGTGTTGATTCCTGTGTTTCGCTGCCATGGTTGTGCTGTGCGTAAGCTCGTTGATGTGTTACGTGCGTTGTAGTTTCCCTGTTCCGTTATGTGTGTTTGTTGTGTGGTTTAGTGTGTTTCCTGTGATCCTTGTTTGTGTGCTGTGTTGAGATTGCTGTGTGTCGTGTGCTGGGTCATCAATGAGGTGTGGGTGAGGCATGGAGTGTGAGGGGAGAACGATAATGCTGAGGGTGAGAGTGAAGTAGGTCTCTGGCCAACTGTTCCCATAACAATATTCAAGAGGGTAAAGCCGCACTCAGACAGCTGCCATTTGGCATTTTTCGCAGGACGCGGGTTTTCCTAGGATTGTGGCTACAGTAGAGTTCATGAGCATGACCCGGACGCACCTTCTTCAGAAGGATCAGAGCGGCTCTCTCCATCAGCCACGTGGGTCAGGGCAATGTCACAGAAAAGAAACACACATTGCCTTGGCTCTGGGTGACATGATCCTTAATGCTGCCAAGGTGGTCAGCTGCCACCTCACCAAAGTCACTCCCAAGGCAGAGGCCTCAAGCCCGGAGCTAGGAAACTGCTCCCCTCACCGAGCACATTCTGTCTCGAGGAAACGGTCGCTGCTGTGATGCCACAGAACCTGCAGGCAACACTGCTGCAGTTGCAGCGTCCTCCACTAGAGGGCCTGAATTGCCCCAGCCTGGAAAGGTCCATCATCTTAGACAGCAAACATTAATTCTTCAGGCACATATACATACATATATGAGGGCGCATATTTATGTGTATAAGAAGAGCTATGCCATGGCAGCTCCAAATGTGAGAAATACCAGTACCGTGTCCACCACACCGGCTGCATTTATCCTACTTTCACAGGCCTCTGATGGCCTTGGACATCATCAGGTTTCAAGGCGATATTCAAAGTGGTCGCCCCCAGTGCCGTGTTTGCTCCTAGGTTCACATTATGCATTTGGTCTGGTATTTGTGTTATGGCTCACGTGTGAAGCCCATGCTTGGGTTGCGAGCTGTGGATGGGTATCATCGCAGGGGTTACAATCTTTCGGATTTCCCCCCAATGCAATGAGGGGCGGTAAGCCACTTTCAGGCTGAGCGAGAGTTTGTTGGCTTAAGGATCACAGTGTACATGGAAAGGTGACCTCTCATATTCAACGTAGCTTTGAATGTTAGGGACAGTGTCACGCATTTGAATTAGCGTATAAAGTTGAGGTTCTGTGTGGGTTGGTCGTTTCCCTTTACGCTTCTTGTGTTATGCATTGTGGCTGTGTTTGGTGTGCAGTGTGCAGTGTGTTGAGTGTGTGTGGTGTGCTGTGTTGTCTACTAAGTTGTGTGGTTGTGTGTTTTGTGTGTGTGGTTTGTGTGGTGTGCATACTCTGCATTGTGCGTTGCGTGGTACTGTGTGTGCTTGTTGCCTGTGTTGTGATGTGCGTGTGTTAGGTTGTGTGTAATGTGTGTGCTGTGTTGGGCGAGATGTCTGTCTTGTAAGTGTGTTGTTTTCCTTGGTTGTGTGCGTTGACTGTGTCATTCCGTCCTTAGTTTTGAATGTATTGTGTCTGTTGTGCTGAGTGTGTTGTGTGTTTATGGTGGGTGCATTGTGTTTACCGCCTGTTGGGAGCAATTTATATGTGTTGTGTGTGTGCTTGTGCTTTGTGTGTTCTGTGTGGTTGTACGCTCTGTTTGTGTTCTTTGCATTGATTGCTCTCAGCTGTGCTGAGCGTGTTGTGTAGTATTGTGTGTGTTCCTCTGTGTGTGTTGCATCCTGTGTCCGTGATCGTGTGGGTTGTGTATTGTGTGTGTGTGTGTGCGTGTGTGTGTGTGTGTGTGTGTCTTTCCCTGCATCATGTGCGGTGTGTGATCCGTGTGTCCTCTGTGTTTTGTATTGTGTGATGTACTGTGCTCTGTGCTGTGTGTATGGTCCTTTGTATGTTTAGCGTAGTGCGTGTTTAGTGTTCGGTGTGTGTTGCGTGCTGTTGTGTTCACTGTGCGTGCTGTGACTGTTATTTTGTGTGTTTGTGTGCTGTGTTTGTGTTGGTTATTTCAGAGTTTGCAGGCTGGCGGTGTGCATGGTGTGTGTTGAATGTGTGCTTCTGTGGGTGGGTTAGGAATGTGAAGTGTGTTGCAACTGTCCTGTGTTCTTCGTGTTGTGGGTTATGTGCGGTATTTCGTGTCCTGTGCTGTGGGTTGTGTGTGCTTTGAAATTGCGATTATCTTTTCTGCATGGTGTTGTTTGTGTGTGCGTGGGGGGGCTTGGATGTGTGAAATCTCTGTGTATGAGATGTGTTGTCTGTGTGATTTTTTGTGTGTGATTCCCTGTGTGTGATATGCGAAGCTGTGATTCATCTGGGTTTATTCGGGTTGCATGATGTGTGTGGACCGTGTGTGTTGATTCCTGTGTTTCGCTGCCATGGTTGTGCTGTGCGTAAGCTCGTTGATGTGTTACGTGCGTTGTAGTTTCCCTGTTCCGTTATGTGTGTTTGTTGTGTGGTTTAGTGTGTTTCCTGTGATCCTTGTTTGTGTGCTGTGTTGAGATTGCTGTGTGTCGTGTGCTGGGTCATCAATGAGGTGTGGGTGAGGCATGGAGTGTGAGGGGAGAACGATAATGCTGAGGGTGAGAGTGAAGTAGGTCTCTGGCCAACTGTTCCCATAACAATATTCAAGAGGGTAAAGCCGCACTCAGACTGCTGCCATTTGGCATTTTTCGCAGGACGCGGGTTTTCCTAGGATTGTGGCTACAGTAGAGTTCATGAGCATGACCCGGACGCACCTTCTTCAGAAGGATCAGAGCGGCTCTCTCCATCAGCCACGTGGGTCAGGGCAATGTCGCAGAAAAGAAACACACATTGCCTTGGCTCTGGGTGACATGATCCTTAATGCTGCCAAGGTGGTCAGCTGCCACCTCACCAAAGTCACTCCCAAGGCAGAGGCCTCAAGCCCGGAGCTAGGAAACTGCTCCCCTCACCGAGCACATTCTGTCTCGAGGAAACGGTCGCTGCTGTGATGCCACAGAACCTGCAGGCAACACTGCTGCAGTTGCAGCGTCCTCCACTAGAGGGCCTGAATTGCCCCAGCCTGGAAAGGTCCATCATCTTAGACAGCAAACATTAATTCTTCAGGCACATATACATACATATATGAGGGCGCATATTTATGTGTATAAGAAGAGCTATGCCATGGCAGCTCCAAATGTGAGAAATACCAGTACCGTGTCCACCACACCGGCTGCATTTATCCTACTTTCACAGGCCTCTGATGGCCTTGGACATCATCAGGTTTCAAGGCGATATTCAAAGTGGTCGCCCCCAGTGCCGTGTTTGCTCCTAGGTTCACATTATGCATTTGGTCTGGTATTTGTGTTATGGCTCACGTGTGAAGCCCATGCTTGGGTTGCGAGCTGTGGATGGGTATCATCGCAGGGGTTACAATCTTTCGGATTTCCCCCCAATGCAATGAGGGGCGGTAAGCCACTTTCAGGCTGAGCGAGAGTTTGTTGGCTTAAGGATCACAGTGTACATGGAAAGGTGACCTCTCATATTCAACGTAGCTTTGAATGTTAGGGACAGTGTCACGCATTTGAATTAGCGTATAAAGTTGAGGTTCTGTGTGGGTTGGTCGTTTCCCTTTACGCTTCTTGTGTTATGCATTGTGGCTGTGTTTGGTGTGCAGTGTGCAGTGTGTTGAGTGTGTGTGGTGTGCTGTGTTGTCTACTAAGTTGTGTGGTTGTGTGTTTTGTGTGTGTGGTTTGTGTGGTGTGCATACTCTGCATTGTGCGTTGCGTGGTACTGTGTGTGCTTGTTGCCTGTGTTGTGATGTGCGTGTGTTAGGTTGTGTGTAATGTGTGTGCTGTGTTGGGCGAGATGTCTGTCTTGTAAGTGTGTTGTTTTCCTTGGTTGTGTGCGTTGACTGTGTCATTCCGTCCTTAGTTTTGAATGTATTGTGTCTGTTGTGCTGAGTGTGTTGTGTGTTTATGGTGGGTGCATTGTGTTTACCGCCTGTTGGGAGCAATTTATATGTGTTGTGTGTGTGCTTGTGCTTTGTGTGTTCTGTGTGGTTGTACGCTCTGTTTGTGTTCTTTGCATTGATTGCTCTCAGCTGTGCTGAGCGTGTTGTGTAGTATTGTGTGTGTTCCTCTGTGTGTGTTGCATCCTGTGTCCGTGATCGTGTGGGTTGTGTATTGTGTGTGTGTGTGTGCGTGTGTGTGTGTGTGTGTGTCTTTCCCTGCATCATGTGCGGTGTGTGATCCGTGTGTCCTCTGTGTTTTGTATTGTGTGATGTACTGTGCTCTGTGCTGTGTGTATGGTCCTTTGTATGTTTAGCGTAGTGCGTGTTTAGTGTTCGGTGTGTGTTGCGTGCTGTTGTGTTCACTGTGCGTGCTGTGACTGTTATTTTGTGTGTTTGTGTGCTGTGTTTGTGTTGGTTATTTCAGAGTTTGCAGGCTGGCGGTGTGCATGGTGTGTGTTGAATGTGTGCTTCTGTGGGTGGGTTAGGAATGTGAAGTGTGTTGCAACTGTCCTGTGTTCTTCGTGTTGTGGGTTATGTGCGGTATTTCGTGTCCTGTGCTGTGGGTTGTGTGTGCTTTGAAATTGCGATTATCTTTTCTGCATGGTGTTGTTTGTGTGTGCGTGGGGGGGCTTGGATGTGTGAAATCTCTGTGTATGAGATGTGTTGTCTGTGTGATTTTTTGTGTGTGATTCCCTGTGTGTGATATGCGAAGCTGTGATTCATCTGGGTTTATTCGGGTTGCATGATGTGTGTGGACCGTGTGTGTTGATTCCTGTGTTTCGCTGCCATGGTTGTGCTGTGCGTAAGCTCGTTGATGTGTTACGTGCGTTGTAGTTTCCCTGTTCCGTTATGTGTGTTTGTTGTGTGGTTTAGTGTGTTTCCTGTGATCCTTGTTTGTGTGCTGTGTTGAGATTGCTGTGTGTCGTGTGCTGGGTCATCAATGAGGTGTGGGTGAGGCATGGAGTGTGAGGGGAGAACGATAATGCTGAGGGTGAGAGTGAAGTAGGTCTCTGGCCAACTGTTCCCATAACAATATTCAAGAGGGTAAAGCCGCACTCAGACTGCTGCCATTTGTCATTTTTCGCAGGACGCGGGTTTTCCTAGGATTGTGGCTACAGTAGAGTTCATGAGCATGACCCGGACGCACCTTCTTCAGAAGGATCAGAGCGGCTCTCTCCATCAGCCACGTGGGTCAGGGCAATGTCGCAGAAAAGAAACACACATTGCCTTGGCTCTGGGTGACATGATCCTTAATGCTGCCAAGGTGGTCAGCTGCCACCTCACCAAAGTCACTCCCAAGGCAGAGGCCTCAAGCCCGGAGCTAGGAAACTGCTCCCCTCACCGAGCACATTCTGTCTCGAGGAAACGGTCGCTGCTGTGATGCCACAGAACCTGCAGGCAACACTGCTGCAGTTGCAGCGTCCTCCACTAGAGGGCCTGAATTGCCCCAGCCTGGAAAGGTCCATCATCTTAGACAGCAAACATTAATTCTTCAGGCACATATACATACATATATGAGGGCGCATATTTATGTGTATAAGAAGAGCTATGCCATGGCAGCTCCAAATGTGAGAAATACCAGTACCGTGTCCACCACACCGGCTGCATTTATCCTACTTTCACAGGCCTCTGATGGCCTTGGACATCATCAGGTTTCAAGGCGATATTCAAAGTGGTCGCCCCCAGTGCCGTGTTTGCTCCTAGGTTCACATTATGCATTTGGTCTGGTATTTGTGTTATGGCTCACGTGTGAAGCCCATGCTTGGGTTGCGAGCTGTGGATGGGTATCATCGCAGGGGTTACAATCTTTCGGATTTCCCCCCAATGCAATGAGGGGCGGTAAGCCACTTTCAGGCTGAGCGAGAGTTTGTTGGCTTAAGGATCACAGTGTACATGGAAAGGTGACCTCTCATATTCAACGTAGCTTTGAATGTTAGGGACAGTGTCACGCATTTGAATTAGCGTATAAAGTTGAGGTTCTGTGTGGGTTGGTCGTTTCCCTTTACGCTTCTTGTGTTATGCATTGTGGCTGTGTTTGGTGTGCAGTGTGCAGTGTGTTGAGTGTGTGTGGTGTGCTGTGTTGTCTACTAAGTTGTGTGGTTGTGTGTTTTGTGTGGTGTGCATACTCTGCATTGTGCGTTGCGTGGTACTGTGTGTGCTTGTTGCCTGTGTTGTGATGTGCGTGTGTTAGGTTGTGTGTAATGTGTGTGCTGTGTTGGGCGAGATGTCTGTCTTGTAAGTGTGTTGTTTTCCTTGGTTGTGTGCGTTGACTGTGTCATTCCGTCCTTAGTTTTGAATGTATTGTGTCTGTTGTGTTGAGTGTGTTGTGTGTTTATGGTGGGTGCATTGTGTTTACCGTCTGTTGGGAGCGATTTATATGTGTTGTGTGTGTGCTTGTCCTTTGTGTGTTCTGTGTGGTTGTACGCTGTTTGTGTTCTTTGCATTGATTGCTCTCAGCTGTGCTGAGAGTGTTGTGTATTATTGTGTGTGTTCCACTGTGTGTGTTGCATCCTGTGTCCGTGATCGTGTGGGTTGTGTATTGTGTGTGTGTGTGTGCGTGTGTGTGTGTGTGTGTCTTTCCCTGCATCATGTGCGGTGTGTGATCCGTGTGTCCTCTGTGTTTTGTACTGTGTGATGTACTGTGCTCTGTGCTGTGTGTATGGTCCTTTGTATGTTTAGCGTAGTGCGTGTTTAGTGTTCGGTGTGTGTTGCGTGCTGTTGTGTTCACTGTGCGTGCTGTGACTGTTATTTTGTGTGTTTGTGTGCTGTGTTTGTGTTGGTTATTTCAGAGTTTGCAGGCTGGCGGTGTGCATGGTGTGTGTTGAATGTGTGCTTCTGTGGGTGGGTTAGGAATGTGAAGTGTGTTGCAACTGTCCTGTGTTCTTCGTGTTGTGGGTTATGTGCGGTATTTCGTGTCCTGTGCTGTGGGTTGTGTGTGCTTTGAAATTGCGATTATCTTTTCTGCATGGTGTTGTTTGTGTGTGCGTGGGGGGGCTTGGATGTGTGAAATCTCTGTGTATGAGATGTGTTGTCTGTGTGATTTTTTGTGTGTGATTCCCTGTGTGTGATATGCGAAGCTGTGATTCATCTGGGTTTATTCGGGTTGCATGATGTGTGTGGACCGTGTGTGTTGATTCCTGTGTTTCGCTGCCATGGTTGTGCTGTGCGTAAGCTCGTTGATGTGTTACGTGCGTTGTAGTTTCCCTGTTCCGTTATGTGTGTTTGTTGTGTGGTTTAGTGTGTTTCCTGTGATCCTTGTTTGTGTGCTGTGTTGAGATTGCTGTGTGTCGTGTGCTGGGTCATCAATGAGGTGTGGGTGAGGCATGGAGTGTGAGGGGAGAACGATAATGCTGAGGGTGAGAGTGAAGTAGGTCTCTGGCCAACTGTTCCCATAACAATATTCAAGAGGGTAAAGCCGCACTCAGACAGCTGCCATTTGGCATTTTTCGCAGGACGCGGGTTTTCCTAGGATTGTGGCTACAGTAGAGTTCATGAGCATGACCCGGACGCACCTTCTTCAGAAGGATCAGAGCGGCTCTCTCCATCAGCCACGTGGGTCAGGGCAATGTCGCAGAAAAGAAACACACATTGCCTTGGCTCTGGGTGACATGATCCTTAATGCTGCCAAGGTGGTCAGCTGCCACCTCACCAAAGTCACTCCCAAGGCAGAGGCCTCAAGCCCGGAGCTAGGAAACTGCTCCCCTCACCGAGCACATTCTGTCTCGAGGAAACGGTCGCTGCTGTGATGCCACAGAACCTGCAGGCAACACTGCTGCAGTTGCAGCGTCCTCCACTAGAGGGCCTGAATTGCCCCAGCCTGGAAAGGTCCATCATCTTAGACAGCAAACATTAATTCTTCAGGCACATATACATACATATATGAGGGCGCATATTTATGTGTATAAGAAGAGCTATGCCATGGCAGCTCCAAATGTGAGAAATACCATTACCGTGTCCTCCACACTGGCTGCATTTATCCTACTTTCACAGGCCTCTGATGGCCTTGGACATCATCAGGTTTCAAGGCGATATTCAAAGTGGTCGCCCCCAGTGCCGTGTTTGCTCCTAGGTTCACATTATGCATTTGGTCTGGTATTTGTGTTATGGCTCACGTGTGAAGCCCATGCTTGGGTTGCGAGCTGTGGATGGGTATCATCGCAGGGGTTACAATCTTTCGGATTTCCCCCCAATGCAATGAGGGGCGGTAAGCCACTTTCAGGCTGAGCGAGAGTTTGTTGGCTTAAGGATCACAGTGTACATGGAAAGGTGACCTCTCATATTCAACGTAGCTTTGAATGTTAGGGACAGTGTCACGCATTTGAATTAGCGTATAAAGTTGAGGTTCTGTGTGGGTTGGTCGTTTCCCTTTACGCTTCTTGTGTTATGCATTGTGGCTGTGTTTGGTGTGCAGTGTGCAGTGTGTTGAGTGTGTGTGGTGTGCTGTGTTGTCTACTAAGTTGTGTGGTTGTGTGTTTTGTGTGTGTGGTTTGTGTGGTGTGCATACTCTGCATTGTGCGTTGCGTGGTACTGTGTGTGCTTGTTGCCTGTGTTGTGATGTGCGTGTGTTAGGTTGTGTGTAATGTGTGTGCTGTGTTGGGCGAGATGTCTGTCTTGTAAGTGTGTTGTTTTCCTTGGTTGTGTGCGTTGACTGTGTCATTCCGTCCTTAGTTTTGAATGTATTGTGTCTGTTGTGCTGAGTGTGTTGTGTGTTTATGGTGGGTGCATTGTGTTTACCGCCTGTTGGGAGCAATTTATATGTGTTGTGTGTGTGCTTGTGCTTTGTGTGTTCTGTGTGGTTGTACGCTCTGTTTGTGTTCTTTGCATTGATTGCTCTCAGCTGTGCTGAGCGTGTTGTGTAGTATTGTGTGTGTTCCTCTGTGTGTGTTGCATCCTGTGTCCGTGATCGTGTGGGTTGTGTATTGTGTGTGTGTGTGTGCGTGTGTGTGTGTGTGTGTGTGTCTTTCCCTGCATCATGTGCGGTGTGTGATCCGTGTGTCCTCTGTGTTTTGTATTGTGTGATGTACTGTGCTCTGTGCTGTGTGTATGGTCCTTTGTATGTTTAGCGTAGTGCGTGTTTAGTGTTCGGTGTGTGTTGCGTGCTGTTGTGTTCACTGTGCGTGCTGTGACTGTTATTTTGTGTGTTTGTGTGCTGTGTTTGTGTTGGTTATTTCAGAGTTTGCAGGCTGGCGGTGTGCATGGTGTGTGTTGAATGTGTGCTTCTGTGGGTGGGTTAGGAATGTGAAGTGTGTTGCAACTGTCCTGTGTTCTTCGTGTTGTGGGTTATGTGCGGTATTTCGTGTCCTGTGCTGTGGGTTGTGTGTGCTTTGAAATTGCGATTATCTTTTCTGCATGGTGTTGTTTGTGTGTGCGTGGGGGGGCTTGGATGTGTGAAATCTCTGTGTATGAGATGTGTTGTCTGTGTGATTTTTTGTGTGTGATTCCCTGTGTGTGATATGCGAAGCTGTGATTCATCTGGGTTTATTCGGGTTGCATGATGTGTGTGGACCGTGTGTGTTGATTCCTGTGTTTCGCTGCCATGGTTGTGCTGTGCGTAAGCTCGTTGATGTGTTACGTGCGTTGTAGTTTCCCTGTTCCGTTATGTGTGTTTGTTGTGTGGTTTAGTGTGTTTCCTGTGATCCTTGTTTGTGTGCTGTGTTGAGATTGCTGTGTGTCGTGTGCTGGGTCATCAATGAGGTGTGGGTGAGGCATGGAGTGTGAGGGGAGAACGATAATGCTGAGGGTGAGAGTGAAGTAGGTCTCTGGCCAACTGTTCCCATAACAATATTCAAGAGGGTAAAGCCGCACTCAGACTGCTGCCATTTGGCATTTTTCGCAGGACGCGGGTTTTCCTAGGATTGTGGCTACAGTAGAGTTCATGAGCATGACCCGGACGCACCTTCTTCAGAAGGATCAGAGCGGCTCTCTCCATCAGCCACGTGGGTCAGGGCAATGTCGCAGAAAAGAAACACACATTGCCTTGGCTCTGGGTGACATGATCCTTAATGCTGCCAAGGTGGTCAGCTGCCACCTCACCAAAGTCACTCCCAAGGCAGAGGCCTCAAGCCCGGAGCTAGGAAACTGCTCCCCTCACCGAGCACATTCTGTCTCGAGGAAACGGTCGCTGCTGTGATGCCACAGAACCTGCAGGCAACACTGCTGCAGTTGCAGCGTCCTCCACTAGAGGGCCTGAATTGCCCCAGCCTGGAAAGGTCCATCATCTTAGACAGCAAACATTAATTCTTCAGGCACATATACATACATATATGAGGGCGCATATTTATGTGTATAAGAAGAGCTATGCCATGGCAGCTCCAAATGTGAGAAATACCAGTACCGTGTCCACCACACCGGCTGCATTTATCCTACTTTCACAGGCCTCTGATGGCCTTGGACATCATCAGGTTTCAAGGCGATATTCAAAGTGGTCGCCCCCAGTGCCGTGTTTGCTCCTAGGTTCACATTATGCATTTGGTCTGGTATTTGTGTTATGGCTCACGTGTGAAGCCCATGCTTGGGTTGCGAGCTGTGGATGGGTATCATCGCAGGGGTTACAATCTTTCGGATTTCCCCCCAATGCAATGAGGGGCGGTAAGCCACTTTCAGGCTGAGCGAGAGTTTGTTGGCTTAAGGATCACAGTGTACATGGAAAGGTGACCTCTCATATTCAACGTAGCTTTGAATGTTAGGGACAGTGTCACGCATTTGAATTAGCGTATAAAGTTGAGGTTCTGTGTGGGTTGGTCGTTTCCCTTTACGCTTCTTGTGTTATGCATTGTGGCTGTGTTTGGTGTGCAGTGTGCAGTGTGTTGAGTGTGTGTGGTGTGCTGTGTTGTCTACTAAGTTGTGTGGTTGTGTGTTTTGTGTGTGTGGTTTGTGTGGTGTGCATACTCTGCATTGTGCGTTGCGTGGTACTGTGTGTGCTTGTTGCCTGTGTTGTGATGTGCGTGTGTTAGGTTGTGTGTAATGTGTGTGCTGTGTTGGGCGAGATGTCTGTCTTGTAAGTGTGTTGTTTTCCTTGGTTGTGTGCGTTGACTGTGTCATTCCGTCCTTAGTTTTGAATGTATTGTGTCTGTTGTGCTGAGTGTGTTGTGTGTTTATGGTGGGTGCATTGTGTTTACCGCCTGTTGGGAGCAATTTATATGTGTTGTGTGTGTGCTTGTGCTTTGTGTGTTCTGTGTGGTTGTACGCTCTGTTTGTGTTCTTTGCATTGATTGCTCTCAGCTGTGCTGAGCGTGTTGTGTAGTATTGTGTGTGTTCCTCTGTGTGTGTTGCATCCTGTGTCCGTGATCGTGTGGGTTGTGTATTGTGTGTGTGTGTGTGCGTGTGTGTGTGTGTGTGTGTCTTTCCCTGCATCATGTGCGGTGTGTGATCCGTGTGTCCTCTGTGTTTTGTATTGTGTGATGTACTGTGCTCTGTGCTGTGTGTATGGTCCTTTGTATGTTTAGCGTAGTGCGTGTTTAGTGTTCGGTGTGTGTTGCGTGCTGTTGTGTTCACTGTGCGTGCTGTGACTGTTATTTTGTGTGTTTGTGTGCTGTGTTTGTGTTGGTTATTTCAGAGTTTGCAGGCTGGCGGTGTGCATGGTGTGTGTTGAATGTGTGCTTCTGTGGGTGGGTTAGGAATGTGAAGTGTGTTGCAACTGTCCTGTGTTCTTCGTGTTGTGGGTTATGTGCGGTATTTCGTGTCCTGTGCTGTGGGTTGTGTGTGCTTTGAAATTGCGATTATCTTTTCTGCATGGTGTTGTTTGTGTGTGCGTGGGGGGGCTTGGATGTGTGAAATCTCTGTGTATGAGATGTGTTGTCTGTGTGATTTTTTGTGTGTGATTCCCTGTGTGTGATATGCGAAGCTGTGATTCATCTGGGTTTATTCGGGTTGCATGATGTGTGTGGACCGTGTGTGTTGATTCCTGTGTTTCGCTGCCATGGTTGTGCTGTGCGTAAGCTCGTTGATGTGTTACGTGCGTTGTAGTTTCCCTGTTCCGTTATGTGTGTTTGTTGTGTGGTTTAGTGTGTTTCCTGTGATCCTTGTTTGTGTGCTGTGTTGAGATTGCTGTGTGTCGTGTGCTGGGTCATCAATGAGGTGTGGGTGAGGCATGGAGTGTGAGGGGAGAACGATAATGCTGAGGGTGAGAGTGAAGTAGGTCTCTGGCCAACTGTTCCCATAACAATATTCAAGAGGGTAAAGCCGCACTCAGACTGCTGCCATTTGTCATTTTTCGCAGGACGCGGGTTTTCCTAGGATTGTGGCTACAGTAGAGTTCATGAGCATGACCCGGACGCACCTTCTTCAGAAGGATCAGAGCGGCTCTCTCCATCAGCCACGTGGGTCAGGGCAATGTCGCAGAAAAGAAACACACATTGCCTTGGCTCTGGGTGACATGATCCTTAATGCTGCCAAGGTGGTCAGCTGCCACCTCACCAAAGTCACTCCCAAGGCAGAGGCCTCAAGCCCGGAGCTAGGAAACTGCTCCCCTCACCGAGCACATTCTGTCTCGAGGAAACGGTCGCTGCTGTGATGCCACAGAACCTGCAGGCAACACTGCTGCAGTTGCAGCGTCCTCCACTAGAGGGCCTGAATTGCCCCAGCCTGGAAAGGTCCATCATCTTAGACAGCAAACATTAATTCTTCAGGCACATATACATACATATATGAGGGCGCATATTTATGTGTATAAGAAGAGCTATGCCATGGCAGCTCCAAATGTGAGAAATACCAGTACCGTGTCCACCACACCGGCTGCATTTATCCTACTTTCACAGGCCTCTGATGGCCTTGGACATCATCAGGTTTCAAGGCGATATTCAAAGTGGTCGCCCCCAGTGCCGTGTTTGCTCCTAGGTTCACATTATGCATTTGGTCTGGTATTTGTGTTATGGCTCACGTGTGAAGCCCATGCTTGGGTTGTGAGCTGTGGATGGGTATCATCGCAGGGGTTACAATCTTTCGGATTTCCCCCCAATGCAATGAGGGGCGGTAAGCCACTTTCAGGCTGAGCGAGAGTTTGTTGGCTTAAGGATCACAGTGTACATGGAAAGGTGACCTCTCATATTCAACGTAGCTTTGAATGTTAGGGACAGTGTCACGCATTTGAATTAGCGTATAAAGTTGAGGTTCTGTGTGGGTTGGTCGTTTCCCTTTACGCTTCTTGTGTTATGCATTGTGGCTGTGTTTGGTGTGCAGTGTGCAGTGTGTTGAGTGTGTGTGGTGTGCTGTGTTGTCTACTAAGTTGTGTGGTTGTGTGTTTTGTGTGTGTGGTTTGTGTGGTGTGCATACTCTGCATTGTGCGTTGCGTGGTACTGTGTGTGCTTGTTGCCTGTGTTGTGATGTGCGTGTGTTAGGTTGTGTGTAATGTGTGTGCTGTGTTGGGCGAGATGTCTGTCTTGTAAGTGTGTTGTTTTCCTTGGTTGTGTGCGTTGACTGTGTCATTCCGTCCTTAGTTTTGAATGTATTGTGTCTGTTGTGCTGAGTGTGTTGTGTGTTTATGGTGGGTGCATTGTGTTTACCGCCTGTTGGGAGCAATTTATATGTGTTGTGTGTGTGCTTGTGCTTTGTGTGTTCTGTGTGGTTGTACGCTCTGTTTGTGTTCTTTGCATTGATTGCTCTCAGCTGTGCTGAGCGTGTTGTGTAGTATTGTGTGTGTTCCTCTGTGTGTGTTGCATCCTGTGTCCGTGATCGTGTGGGTTGTGTATTGTGTGTGTGTGTGTGCGTGTGTGTGTGTGTGTGTGTGTCTTTCCCTGCATCATGTGCGGTGTGTGATCCGTGTGTCCTCTGTGTTTTGTATTGTGTGATGTACTGTGCTCTGTGCTGTGTGTATGGTCCTTTGTATGTTTAGCGTAGTGCGTGTTTAGTGTTCGGTGTGTGTTGCGTGCTGTTGTGTTCACTGTGCGTGCTGTGACTGTTATTTTGTGTGTTTGTGTGCTGTGTTTGTGTTGGTTATTTCAGAGTTTGCAGGCTGGCGGTGTGCATGGTGTGTGTTGAATGTGTGCTTCTGTGGGTGGGTTAGGAATGTGAAGTGCGTTGCAACTGTCCTGTGTTCTTCGTGTTGTGGGTTATGTGCGGTATTTCGTGTCCTGTGCTGTGGGTTGTGTGTGCTTTGAAATTGCGATTATCTTTTCTGCATGGTGTTGTTTGTGTGTGCGTGGGGGGGCTTGGATGTGTGAAATCTCTGTGTATGAGATGTGTTGTCTGTGTGATTTTTTGTGTGTGATTCCCTGTGTGTGATATGCGAAGCTGTGATTCATCTGGGTTTATTCGGGTTGCATGATGTGTGTGGACCGTGTGTGTTGATTCCTGTGTTTCGCTGCCATGGTTGTGCTGTGCGTAAGCTCGTTGATGTGTTACGTGCGTTGTAGTTTCCCTGTTCCGTTATGTGTGTTTGTTGTGTGGTTTAGTGTGTTTCCTGTGATCCTTGTTTGTGTGCTGTGTTGAGATTGCTGTGTGTCGTGTGCTGGGTCATCAATGAGGTGTGGGTGAGGCATGGAGTGTGAGGGGAGAACGATAATGCTGAGGGTGAGAGTGAAGTAGGTCTCTGGCCAACTGTTCCCATAACAATATTCAAGAGGGTAAAGCCGCACTCAGACTGCTGCCATTTGTCATTTTTCGCAGGACGCGGGTTTTCCTAGGATTGTGGCTACAGTAGAGTTCATGAGCATGACCCGGACGCACCTTCTTCAGAAGGATCTGAGCAGCACTCTCCATCAGCCACGTGGGTCAGGGCAATGTCGCAGAAAAGAAACACACATTGCCTTGGCTCTGGGTGACATGATCCTTAATGCTGCCAAGGTGGTCAGCTGCCACCTCACCAAAGTCACTCCCAAGGCAGAGGCCTCAAGCCCGGAGCTAGGAAACTGCTCCCCTCACCGAGCACATTCTGTCTCGAGGAAACGGTCGCTGCTGTGATGCCACAGAACCTGCAGGCAACACTGCTGCAGTTGCAGCGTCCTCCACTAGAGGGCCTGAATTGCCCCAGCCTGGAAAGGTCCATCATCTTAGACAGCAAACATTAATTCTTCAGGCACATATACATACATATATGAGGGCGCATATTTATGTGTATAAGAAGAGCTATGCCATGGCAGCTCCAAATGTGAGAAATACCAGTACCGTGTCCACCACACCGGCTGCATTTATCCTACTTTCACAGGCCTCTGATGGCCTTGGACATCATCAGGTTTCAAGGCGATATTCAAAGTGGTCGCCCCCAGTGCCGTGTTTGCTCCTAGGTTCACATTATGCATTTGGTCTGGTATTTGTGTTATGGCTCACGTGTGAAGCCCATGCTTGGGTTGCGAGCTGTGGATGGGTATCATCGCAGGGGTTACAATCTTTCGGATTTCCCCCCAATGCAATGAGGGGCGGTAAGCCACTTTCAGGCTGAGCGAGAGTTTGTTGGCTTAAGGATCACAGTGTACATGGAAAGGTGACCTCTCATATTCAACGTAGCTTTGAATGTTAGGGACAGTGTCACGCATTTGAATTAGCGTATAAAGTTGAGGTTCTGTGTGGGTTGGTCGTTTCCCTTTACGCTTCTTGTGTTATGCATTGTGGCTGTGTTTGGTGTGCAGTGTGCAGTGTGTTGAGTGTGTGTGGTGTGCTGTGTTGTCTACTAAGTTGTGTGGTTGTGTGTTTTGTGTGTGTGGTTTGTGTGGTGTGCATACTCTGCATTGTGCGTTGCGTGGTACTGTGTGTGCTTGTTGCCTGTGTTGTGATGTGCGTGTGTTAGGTTGTGTGTAATGTGTGTGCTGTGTTGGGCGAGATGTCTGTCTTGTAAGTGTGTTGTTTTCCTTGGTTGTGTGCGTTGACTGTGTCATTCCGTCCTTAGTTTGGAATGTATTGTGTCTGTTGTGCTGAGTGTGTTGTGTGTTTATGGTGGGTGCATTGTGTTTACCGCCTGTTGGGAGCAATTTATATGTGTTGTGTGTGTGCTTGTGCTTTGTGTGTTCTGTGTGGTTGTACGCTCTGTTTGTGTTCTTTGCATTGATTGCTCTCAGCTGTGCTGAGCGTGTTGTGTAGTATTGTGTGTGTTCCTCTGTGTGTGTTGCATCCTGTGTCCGTGATCGTGTGGGTTGTGTATTGTGTGCGTGTGTGTGCGTGTGTGTGTGTGTGTGTGTGTGTCTTTCCCTGCATCATGTGCGGTGTGTGATCCGTGTGTCCTCTGTGTTTTGTATTGTGTGATGTACTGTGCTCTGTGCTGTGTGTATGGTCCTTTGTATGTTTAGCGTAGTGCGTGTTTAGTGTTCGGTGTGTGTTGCGTGCTGTTGTGTTCACTGTGCGTGCTGTGACTGTTATTTTGTGTGTTTGTGTGCTGTGTTTGTGTTGGTTATTTCAGAGTTTGCAGGCTGGCGGTGTGCATGGTGTGTGTTGAATGTGTGCTTCTGTGGGTGGGTTAGGAATGTGAAGTGTGTTGCAACTGTCCTGTGTTCTTCGTGTTGTGGGTTATGTGCGGTATTTCGTGTCCTGTGCTGTGGGTTGTGTGTGCTTTGAAATTGCGATTATCTTTTCTGCATGGTGTTGTTTGTGTGTGCGTGGGGGGTCTTGGATGTGTGAAATCTCTGTGTATGAGATGTGTTGTCTGTGTGATTTTTTGTGTGTGATTCCCTGTGTGTGATATGCGAAGCTGTGATTCATTTGGGTTTATTCGGGTTGCATGATGTGTGTGGACCGTGTGTGTTGATTCCTGTGTTTCGCTGCCATGGTTGTGCTGTGCGTAAGCTCGTTGATGTGTTACGTGCGTTGTAGTTTCCCTGTTCCGTTATGTGTGTTTGTTGTGTGGTTTAGTGTGTTTCCTGTGATCCTTGTTTGTGTGCTGTGTTGAGATTGCTGTGTGTCGTGTGCTGGGTCATCAATGAGGTGTGGGTGAGGCATGGAGTGTGAGGGGAGAACGATAATGCTGAGGGTGAGAGTGAAGTAGGTCTCTGGCCAACTGTTCCCATAACAATATTCAAGAGGGTAAAGCCGCACTCAGACTGCTGCCATTTGGCATTTTTCGCAGGATGCGAGTTTTCCTAGGATTGTGGCTACAGTAGAGTTCATGAGCATGACCCGGACGCACCTTCTTCAGAAGGATCTGAGCAGCACTCTCCATCAGCCACGTGGGTCAGGGCAATGTCGCAGAAAAGAAACACACATTGCCTTGGCTCTGGGTGACATGATCCTTAATGCTGCCAAGGTGGTCAGCTGCCACCTCACCAAAGTCACTCCCAAGGCAGAGGCCTCAAGCCCGGAGCTAGGAAACTGCTCCCCTCACCGAGCACATTCTGTCTCGAGGAAACGGTCGCTGCTGTGATGCCACAGAACCTGCAGGCAGCACTGCTGCAGTTGCAGCGTCCTCCACTAGAGGGCCTGAATTGCCCCAGCCTGGAAAGGTCCATCATCTTAGACAGCAAACATTAATTCTTCAGGCACATATACATACATATATGAGGGCGCATATTTATGTGTATAAGAAGAGCTAAGCCATGGCAGCTCCAAATGTGAGAAATACCAGTACCGTGTCCACCACACTGGCTGCATTTATCCTACTTTCAGAGGCCTCTGATGGCCTTGGACATCATCAGGTTTCAAGGCGATATTCAAAGTGGTCGCCCCCAGTGCCGTGTTTGCTCCTAGGTTCACATTATGCATTTGGTCTGGTATTTGTGTTGGGGCTCACGTGTGAAGCCCATGCTTGGGTTGCGAGCTGTGGATGGGTATCATCGCAGGGGTTACAATGTTTCGCATTTCCCCCCAATGCAATGAGGGGCGGTAAGCCACTTTCAGGCTGAGCGAGAGTTTGTTGGCTTAAGGATCACAGTGTACATGGAAAGGTGACCTCTCATATTCAACATAGCTTTGAATGTTAGGGACAGTGTCACGCATTTGAATTAGCGTATAAATTTGAGGTTCTGTGTGGGTTGGTCGTTTCCCTTTACGCTTCTTGTGTTATGCATTGTGGCTGTGTTTGGTGTGCAGTGTGCAGTGTGTTGAGTGTGTGTGGTGTGCTGTGTTGTCTACTAAGTTGTGTGGTTGTGTGTTTTGTGTGGTGTGCATACTCTGCATTGTGCGTTGCGTGGTACTGTGTGTGCTTGTTGCCTGTGTTGTGATGTGCGTGTGTTAGGTTGTGTGTAATGTGTGTGCTGTGTTGGGCGAGATGTCTGTCTTGTAAGTGTGTTGTTTTCCTTGGTTGTGTGCGTTGACTGTGTCATTCCGTCCTTAGTTTTGAATGTATTGTGTCTGTTGTGCTGAGTGTGTTGTGTGTTTATGGTGGGTGCATTGTGTTTACCGCCTGTTGGGAGCAATTTATATGTGTTGTGTGTGTGCTTGTGCTTTGTGTGTTCTGTGTGGTTGTACGCTCTGTTTGTGTTCTTTGCATTGATTGCTCTCAGCTGTGCTGAGCGTGTTGTGTAGTATTGTGTGTGTTCCTCTGTGTGTGTTGCATCCTGTGTCCGTGATCGTGTGGGTTGTGTATTGTGTGTGTGTGTGTGCGTGTGTGTGTGTGTGTGTGTGTCTTTCCCTGCATCATGTGCGGTGTGTGATCCGTGTGTCCTCTGTGTTTTGTATTGTGTGATGAACTGTGCTCTGTGCTGTGTGTATGGTCCTTTGTATGTTTAGCGTAGTGCGTGTTTAGTGTTCGGTGTGTGTTGCGTGCTGTTGTGTTCACTGTGCGTGCTGTGACTGTTATTTTGTGTGTTTGTGTGCTGTGTTTGTGTTGGTTATTTCAGAGTTTGCAGGCTGGCGGTGTGCATGGTGTGTGTTGAATGTGTGCTTCTGTGGGTGGGTTAGGAATGTGAAGTGTGTTGCAACTGTCCTGTGTTCTTCGTGTTGTGGGTTATGTGCGGTATTTCGTGTCCTGTGCTGTGGGTTGTGTGTGCTTTGAAATTGCGATTATCTTTTCTGCATGGTGTTGTTTGTGTGTGCGTGGGGGGTCTTGGATGTGTGAAATCTCTGTGTATGAGATGTGTTGTCTGTGTGATTTTTTGTGTGTGATTCCCTGTGTGTGATATGCGAAGCTGTGATTCATCTGGGTTTATTCGGGTTGCATGATGTGTGTGGACCGTGTGTGTTGATTCCTGTGTTTCGCTGCCATGGTTGTGCTGTGCGTAAGCTCGTTGATGTGTTACGTGCGTTGTAGTTTCCCTGTTCCGTTATGTGTGTTTGTTGTGTGGTTTAGTGTGTTTCCTGTGATCCTTGTTTGTGTGCTGTGTTGAGATTGCTGTGTGTCGTGTGCTGGGTCATCAATGAGGTGTGGGTGAGGCATGGAGTGTGAGGGGAGAACGATAATGCTGAGGGTGAGAGTGAAGTAGGTCTCTGGCCAACTGTTCCCATAACAATATTCAAGAGGGTAAAGCCGCACTCAGACTGCTACCATTTGTCATTTTTCGCAGGACGCGGGTTTTCCTAGGATTGTGGCTACAGTAGAGTTCATGAGCATGACCCGGACGCACCTTCTTCAGAAGGATCTGAGCAGCACTCTCCATCAGCCACGTGGGTCAGGGCAATGTCGCAGAAAAGAAACACACATTGCCTTGGCTCTGGGTGACATGATCCTTAATGCTGCCAAGGTGGTCAGCTGCCACCTCACCAAAGTCACTCCCAAGGCAGAGGCCTCAAGCCCGGAGCTAGGAAACTGCTCCCCTCACCGAGCACATTCTGTCTCGAGGAAACGGTCGCTGCTGTGATGCCACAGAACCTGCAGGCAACACTGCTGCAGTTGCAGCGTCCTCCACTAGAGGGCCTGAATTGCCCCAGCCTGGAAAGGTCCATCATCTTAGACAGCAAACATTAATTCTTCAGGCACATATACATACATATATGAGGGCGCATATTTATGTGTATAAGAAGAGCTAAGCCATGGCAGCTCCAAATGTGAGAAATACCAGTACCGTGTCCACCACACCGGCTGCATTTATCCTACTTTCAGAGGCCTCTGATGGCCTTGGACATCATCAGGTTTCAAGGCGATATTCAAAGTGGTCGCCCCCAGTGCCGTGTTTGCTCCTAGGTTCACATTATGCATTTGGTCTGGTATTTGTGTTGGGGCTCACGTGTGAAGCCCATGCTTGGGTTGCGAGCTGTGGATGGGTATCATCGCAGGGGTTACAATGTTTCGCATTTCCCCCCAATGCAATGAGGGGCGGTAAGCCACTTTCAGGCTGAGCGAGAGTTTGTTGGCTTAAGGATCACAGTGTACATGGAAAGGTGACCTCTCATATTCAACATAGCTTTGAATGTTAGGGACAGTGTCACGCATTTGAATTAGCGTATAAAGTTGAGGTTCTGTGTGGGTTGGTCGTTTCCCTTTACGCTTCTTGTGTTATGCATTGTGGCTGTGTTTGGTGTGCAGTGTGCAGTGTGTTGAGTGTGTGTGGTGTGCTGTGTTGTCTACTAAGTTGTGTGGTTGTGTGTTTTGTGTGGTGTGCATACTCTGCATTGTGCGTTGCGTGGTACTGTGTGTGCTTGTTGCCTGTGTTGTGATGTGCGTGTGTTAGGTTGTGTGTAATGTGTGTGCTGTGTTGGGCGAGATGTCTGTCTTGTAAGTGTGTTGTTTTCCTTGGTTGTGTGCGTTGACTGTGTCATTCCGTCCTTAGTTTTGAATGTATTGTGTCTGTTGTGCTGAGTGTGTTGTGTGTTTATGGTGGGTGCATTGTGTTTACCGCCTGTTGGGAGCAATTTATATGTGTTGTGTGTGTGCTTGTGCTTTGTGTGTTCTGTGTGGTTGTACGCTCTGTTTGTGTTCTTTGCATTGATTGCTCTCAGCTGTGCTGAGCGTGTTGTGTAGTATTGTGTGTGTTCCTCTGTGTGTGTTGCATCCTGTGTCCGTGATCGTGTGGGTTGTGTATTGTGTGTGTGTGTGTGCGTGTGTGTGTGTGTGTGTGTGTCTTTCCCTGCATCATGTGCGGTGTGTGATCCGTGTGTCCTCTGTGTTTTGTATTGTGTGATGAACTGTGCTCTGTGCTGTGTGTATGGTCCTTTGTATGTTTAGCGTAGTGCGTGTTTAGTGTTCGGTGTGTGTTGCGTGCTGTTGTGTTCACTGTGCGTGCTGTGACTGTTATTTTGTGTGTTTGTGTGCTGTGTTTGTGTTGGTTATTTCAGAGTTTGCAGGCTGGCGGTGTGCATGGTGTGTGTTGAATGTGTGCTTCTGTGGGTGGGTTAGGAATGTGAAGTGTGTTGCAACTGTCCTGTGTTCTTCGTGTTGTGGGTTATGTGCGGTATTTCGTGTCCTGTGCTGTGGGTTGTGTGTGCTTTGAAATTGCGATTATCTTTTCTGCATGGTGTTGTTTGTGTGTGCGTGGGGGGTCTTGGATGTGTGAAATCTCTGTGTATGAGATGTGTTGTCTGTGTGATTTTTTGTGTGTGATTCCCTGTGTGTGATATGCGAAGCTGTGATTCATCTGGGTTTATTCGGGTTGCATGATGTGTGTGGACCGTGTGTGTTGATTCCTGTGTTTCGCTGCCATGGTTGTGCTGTGCGTAAGCTCGTTGATGTGTTACGTGCGTTGTAGTTTCCCTGTTCCGTTATGTGTGTTTGTTGTGTGGTTTAGTGTGTTTCCTGTGATCCTTGTTTGTGTGCTGTGTTGAGATTGCTGTGTGTCGTGTGCTGGGTCATCAATGAGGTGTGGGTGAGGCATGGAGTGTGAGGGGAGAACGATAATGCTGAGGGTGAGAGTGAAGTAGGTCTCTGGCCAACTGTTCCCATAACAATATTCAAGAGGGTAAAGCCGCACTCAGACTGCTGCCATTTGTCATTTTTCGCAGGACGCGGGTTTTCCTAGGATTGTGGCTACAGTAGAGTTCATGAGCATGACCCGGACGCACCTTCTTCAGAAGGATCTGAGCAGCACTCTCCATCAGCCACGTGGGTCAGGGCAATGTCGCAGAAAAGAAACACACATTGCCTTGGCTCTGGGTGACATGATCCTTAATGCTGCCAAGGTGGTCAGCTGCCACCTCACCAAAGTCACTCCCAAGGCAGAGGCCTCAAGCCCGGAGCTAGGAAACTGCTCCCCTCACCGAGCACATTCTGTCTCGAGGAAACGGTCGCTGCTGTGATGCCACAGAACCTGCAGGCAACACTGCTGCAGTTGCAGCGTCCTCCACTAGAGGGCCTGAATTGCCCCAGCCTGGAAAGGTCCATCATCTTAGACAGCAAACATTAATTCTTCAGGCACATATACATACATATATGAGGGCGCATATTTATGTGTATAAGAAGAGCTAAGCCATGGCAGCTCCAAATGTGAGAAATACCAGTACCGTGTCCACCACACCGGCTGCATTTATCCTACTTTCAGAGGCCTCTGATGGCCTTGGACATCATCAGGTTTCAAGGCGATATTCAAAGTGGTCGCCCCCAGTGCCGTGTTTGCTCCTAGGTTCACATTATGCATTTGGTCTGGTATTTGTGTTGGGGCTCACGTGTGAAGCCCATGCTTGGGTTGCGAGCTGTGGATGGGTATCATCGCAGGGGTTACAATGTTTCGCATTTCCCCCCAATGCAATGAGGGGCGGTAAGCCACTTTCAGGCTGAGCGAGAGTTTGTTGGCTTAAGGATCACAGTGTACATGGAAAGGTGACCTCTCATATTCAACATAGCTTTGAATGTTAGGGACAGTGTCACGCATTTGAATTAGCGTATAAAGTTGAGGTTCTGTGTGGGTTGGTCGTTTCCCTTTACGCTTCTTGTGTTATGCATTGTGGCTGTGTTTGGTGTGCAGTGTGCAGTGTGTTGAGTGTGTGTGGTGTGCTGTGTTGTCTACTAAGTTGTGTGGTTGTGTGTTTTGTGTGGTGTGCATACTCTGCATTGTGCGTTGCGTGGTACTGTGTGTGCTTGTTGCCTGTGTTGTGATGTGCGTGTGTTAGGTTGTGTGTAATGTGTGTGCTGTGTTGGGCGAGATGTCTGTCTTGTAAGTGTGTTGTTTTCCTTGGTTGTGTGCGTTGACTGTGTCATTCCGTCCTTAGTTTTGAATGTATTGTGTCTGTTGTGTTGAGTGTGTTGTGTGTTTATGGTGGGTGCATTGTGTTTACCGTCTGTTGGGAGCGATTTATATGTGTTGTGTGTGTGCTTGTGCTTTGTGTGTTCTGTGTGGTTGTACGCTGTTTGTGTTCTTTGCATTGATTGCTCTCAGCTGTGCTGAGAGTGTTGTGTATTATTGTGTGTGTTCCACTGTGTGTGTTGCATCCTGTGTCCGTGATCGTGTGGGTTGTGTATTGTGTGTGTGTGTGTGTGTGTGATTCTGTGTGTCTTTCCCTCCTCATGTGCAGGGTGTGATCCGTGTGTAGTCTCTGTTTTGTATTGTGTGATGTACTGTGCTCTGTGCTGTGTATATGGTCCTTTGTATGTTTAGCGTAGTGCGGGTTTAGTGTTCGGTGTGTGTTGCGTGCTGTTTTGTTCACTGTGCGTGCTGTGACTGTTATTTTGTGTGTTTGTGTGCTGTGTTTGTGTTGGTTATTTCAAAGTTTGCAGGCTGGCGGTGTGCATGGTGTGTGTTGAATGTGTGCTTCTGTGGGTGGGTTAGGAATGTGAAGTGTGTTGCAACTGTCCTGTGTTCTTCGTGTTGTGGGTTATGTGCGGTATTTCGTGTCCTGTGCTGTGGGTTGTGTGTGCTTTGAAATTGCGATTATCTTTTCTGCATGGTGTTGTTTGTGTGTGCGTGGGGGGGCTTGGATGTGTGAAATCTCTGTGTATGAGATGTGTTGTCTATGTGATTTTTTGTGTGTGATTCCCTGTGTGTGATATGCGAAGCTGTGATTCATCTGGGTTTATTCGGGTTGCATGATGTGTGTGGACCGTGTGTGTTGATTCCTGTGTTTCGCTGCCATGGTTGTGCTGTGCGTAAGCTCGTTGATGTGTTACGTGCGTTGTAGTTTCCCTGTTCCGTTATGTGTGTTTGTTGTGTGGTTTAGTGTGTTTCCTGTGATCCTTGTTTGTGTGCTGTGTTGAGATTGCTGTGTGTCGTGTGCTGGGTCATCAATGAGGTGTGGGTGAGGCATGGAGTGTGAGGGGAGAACGATAATGCTGAGGGTGAGAGTGAAGTAGGTCTCTGGCCAACTGTTCCCATAACAATATTCAAGAGGGTAAAGCCGCACTCAGACTGCTGCCATTTGTCATTTTTCGCAGGACGCGGGTTTTCCTAGGATTGTGGCTACAGTAGAGTTCATGAGCATGACCCGGACGCACCTTCTTCAGAAGGATCAGAGCGGCTCTCTCCATCAGCCACGTGGGTCAGGGCAATGTCGCAGAAAAGAAACACACATTGCCTTGGCTCTGGGTGACATGATCCTTAATGCTGCCAAGGTGGTCAGCTGCCACCTCACCAAAGTCACTCCCAAGGCAGAGGCCTCAAGCCCGGAGCTAGGAAACTGCTCCCCTCACCGAGCACATTCTGTCTCGAGGAAACGGTCGCTGCTGTGATGCCACAGAACCTGCAGGCAACACTGCTGCAGTTGCAGCGTCCTCCACTAGAGGGCCTGAATTGCCCCAGCCTGGAAAGGTCCATCATCTTAGACAGCAAACATTAATTCTTCAGGCACATATACATACATATATGAGGGCGCATATTTATGTGTATAAGAAGAGCTAAGCCATGGCAGCTCCAAATGTGAGAAATACCAGTACCGTGTCCACCACACCGGCTGCATTTATCCTACTTTCAGAGGCCTCTGATGGCCTTGGACATCATCAGGTTTCAAGGCGATATTCAAAGTGGTCGCCCCCAGTGCCGTGTTTGCTCCTAGGTTCACATTATGCATTTGGTCTGGTATTTGTGTTGGGGCTCACGTGTGAAGCCCATGCTTGGGTTGCGAGCTGTGGATGGGTATCATCGCAGGGGTTACAATGTTTCGCATTTCCCCCCAATGCAATGAGGGGCGGTAAGCCACTTTCAGGCTGAGCGAGAGTTTGTTGGCTTAAGGATCACAGTGTACATGGAAAGGTGACCTCTCATATTCAACATAGCTTTGAATGTTAGGGACAGTGTCACGCATTTGAATTAGCGTATAAAGTTGAGGTTCTGTGTGGGTTGGTCGTTTCCCTTTACGCTTCTTGTGTTATGCATTGTGGCTGTGTTTGGTGTGCAGTGTGCAGTGTGTTGAGTGTGTGTGGTGTGCTGTGTTGTCTACTAAGTTGTGTGGTTGTGTGTTTTGTGTGGTGTGCATACTCTGCATTGTGCGTTGCGTGGTACTGTGTGTGCTTGTTGCCTGTGTTGTGATGTGCGTGTGTTAGGTTGTGTGTAATGTGTGTGCTGTGTTGGGCGAGATGTCTGTCTTGTAAGTGTGTTGTTTTCCTTGGTTGTGTGCGTTGACTGTGTCATTCCGTCCTTAGTTTTGAATGTATTGTGTCTGTTGTGTTGAGTGTGTTGTGTGTTTATGGTGGGTGCATTGTGTTTACCGTCTGTTGGGAGCGATTTATATGTGTTGTGTGTGTGCTTGTGCTTTGTGTGTTCTGTGTGGTTGTACGCTGTTTGTGTTCTTTGCATTGATTGCTCTCAGCTGTGCTGAGAGTGTTGTGTATTATTGTGTGTGTTCCACTGTGTGTGTTGCATCCTGTGTCCGTGATCGTGTGGGTTGTGTATTGTGTGTGTGTGTGTGTGTGTGATTCTGTGTGTCTTTCCCTCCTCATGTGCAGGGTGTGATCCGTGTGTAGTCTCTGTTTTGTATTGTGTGATGTACTGTGCTCTGTGCTGTGTATATGGTCCTTTGTATGTTTAGCGTAGTGCGGGTTTAGTGTTCGGTGTGTGTTGCGTGCTGTTTTGTTCACTGTGCGTGCTGTGACTGTTATTTTGTGTGTTTGTGTGCTGTGTTTGTGTTGGTTATTTCAAAGTTTGCAGGCTGGCGGTGTGCATGGTGTGTGTTGAATGTGTGCTTCTGTGGGTGGGTTAGGAATGTGAAGTGTGTTGCAACTGTCCTGTGTTCTTCGTGTTGTGGGTTATGTGCGGTATTTCGTGTCCTGTGCTGTGGGTTGTGTGTGCTTTGAAATTGCGATTATCTTTTCTGCATGGTGTTGTTTGTGTGTGCGTGGGGGGGCTTGGATGTGTGAAATCTCTGTGTATGAGATGTGTTGTCTATGTGATTTTTTGTGTGTGATTCCCTGTGTGTGATATGCGAAGCTGTGATTCATCTGGGTTTATTCGGGTTGCATGATGTGTGTGGACCGTGTGTGTTGATTCCTGTGTTTCGCTGCCATGGTTGTGCTGTGCGTAAGCTCGTTGATGTGTTACGTGCGTTGTAGTTTCCCTGTTCCGTTATGTGTGTTTGTTGTGTGGTTTAGTGTGTTTCCTGTGATCCTTGTTTGTGTGCTGTGTTGAGATTGCTGTGTGTCGTGTGCTGGGTCATCAATGAGGTGTGGGTGAGGCATGGAGTGTGAGGGGAGAACGATAATGCTGAGGGTGAGAGTGAAGTAGGTCTCTGGCCAACTGTTCCCATAACAATATTCAAGAGGGTAAAGCCGCACTCAGACTGCTGCCATTTGTCATTTTTCGCAGGACGCGGGTTTTCCTAGGATTGTGGCTACAGTAGAGTTCATGAGCATGACCCGGACGCACCTTCTTCAGAAGGATCAGAGCGGCTCTCTCCATCAGCCACGTGGGTCAGGGCAATGTCGCAGAAAAGAAACACACATTGCCTTGGCTCTGGGTGACATGATCCTTAATGCTGCCAAGGTGGTCAGCTGCCACCTCACCAAAGTCACTCCCAAGGCAGAGGCCTCAAGCCCGGAGCTAGGAAACTGCTCCCCTCACCGAGCACATTCTGTCTCGAGGAAACGGTCGCTGCTGTGATGCCACAGAACCTGCAGGCAACACTGCTGCAGTTGCAGCGTCCTCCACTAGAGGGCCTGAATTGCCCCAGCCTGGAAAGGTCCATCATCTTAGACAGCAAACATTAATTCTTCAGGCACATATACATACATATATGAGGGCGCATATTTATGTGTATAAGAAGAGCTAAGCCATGGCAGCTCCAAATGTGAGAAATACCAGTACCGTGTCCACCACACCGGCTGCATTTATCCTACTTTCAGAGGCCTCTGATGGCCTTGGACATCATCAGGTTTCAAGGCGATATTCAAAGTGGTCGCCCCCAGTGCCGTGTTTGCTCCTAGGTTCACATTATGCATTTGGTCTGGTATTTGTGTTGGGGCTCACGTGTGAAGCCCATGCTTGGGTTGCGAGCTGTGGATGGGTATCATCGCAGGGGTTACAATGTTTCGCATTTCCCCCCAATGCAATGAGGGGCGGTAAGCCACTTTCAGGCTGAGCGAGAGTTTGTTGGCTTAAGGATCACAGTGTACATGGAAAGGTGACCTCTCATATTCAACATAGCTTTGAATGTTAGGGACAGTGTCACGCATTTGAATTAGCGTATAAAGTTGAGGTTCTGTGTGGGTTGGTCGTTTCCCTTTACGCTTCTTGTGTTATGCATTGTGGCTGTGTTTGGTGTGCAGTGTGCAGTGTGTTGAGTGTGTGTGGTGTGCTGTGTTGTCTACTAAGTTGTGTGGTTGTGTGTTTTGTGTGGTGTGCATACTCTGCATTGTGCGTTGCGTGGTACTGTGTGTGCTTGTTGCCTGTGTTGTGATGTGCGTGTGTTAGGTTGTGTGTAATGTGTGTGCTGTGTTGGGCGAGATGTCTGTCTTGTAAGTGTGTTGTTTTCCTTGGTTGTGTGCGTTGACTGTGTCATTCCGTCCTTAGTTTTGAATGTATTGTGTCTGTTGTGTTGAGTGTGTTGTGTGTTTATGGTGGGTGCATTGTGTTTACCGTCTGTTGGGAGCGATTTATATGTGTTGTGTGTGTGCTTGTGCTTTGTGTGTTCTGTGTGGTTGTACGCTGTTTGTGTTCTTTGCATTGATTGCTCTCAGCTGTGCTGAGAGTGTTGTGTATTATTGTGTGTGTTCCACTGTGTGTGTTGCATCCTGTGTCCGTGATCGTGTGGGTTGTGTATTGTGTGTGTGTGTGTGTGTGTGATTCTGTGTGTCTTTCCCTCCTCATGTGCAGGGTGTGATCCGTGTGTAGTCTCTGTTTTGTATTGTGTGATGTACTGTGCTCTGTGCTGTGTATATGGTCCTTTGTATGTTTAGCGTAGTGCGGGTTTAGTGTTCGGTGTGTGTTGCGTGCTGTTTTGTTCACTGTGCGTGCTGTGACTGTTATTTTGTGTGTTTGTGTGCTGTGTTTGTGTTGGTTATTTCAAAGTTTGCAGGCTGGCGGTGTGCATGGTGTGTGTTGAATGTGTGCTTCTGTGGGTGGGTTAGGAATGTGAAGTGTGTTGCAACTGTCCTGTGTTCTTCGTGTTGTGGGTTATGTGCGGTATTTCGTGTCCTGTGCTGTGGGTTGTGTGTGCTTTGAAATTGCGATTATCTTTTCTGCATGGTGTTGTTTGTGTGTGCGTGGGGGGGCTTGGATGTGTGAAATCTCTGTGTATGAGATGTGTTGTCTATGTGATTTTTTGTGTGTGATTCCCTGTGTGTGATATGCGAAGCTGTGATTCATCTGGGTTTATTCGGGTTGCATGATGTGTGTGGACCGTGTGTGTTGATTCCTGTGTTTCGCTGCCATGGTTGTGCTGTGCGTAAGCTCGTTGATGTGTTACGTGCGTTGTAGTTTCCCTGTTCCGTTATGTGTGTTTGTTGTGTGGTTTAGTGTGTTTCCTGTGATCCTTGTTTGTGTGCTGTGTTGAGATTGCTGTGTGTCGTGTGCTGGGTCATCAATGAGGTGTGGGTGAGGCATGGAGTGTGAGGGGAGAACGATAATGCTGAGGGTGAGAGTGAAGTAGGTCTCTGGCCAACTGTTCCCATAACAATATTCAAGAGGGTAAAGCCGCACTCAGACTGCTGCCATTTGTCATTTTTCGCAGGACGCGGGTTTTCCTAGGATTGTGGCTACAGTAGAGTTCATGAGCATGACCCGGACGCACCTTCTTCAGAAGGATCAGAGCGGCTCTCTCCATCAGCCACGTGGGTCAGGGCAATGTCGCAGAAAAGAAACACACATTGCCTTGGCTCTGGGTGACATGATCCTTAATGCTGCCAAGGTGGTCAGCTGCCACCTCACCAAAGTCACTCCCAAGGCAGAGGCCTCAAGCCCGGAGCTAGGAAACTGCTCCCCTCACCGAGCACATTCTGTCTCGAGGAAACGGTCGCTGCTGTGATGCCACAGAACCTGCAGGCAACACTGCTGCAGTTGCAGCGTCCTCCACTAGAGGGCCTGAATTGCCCCAGCCTGGAAAGGTCCATCATCTTAGACAGCAAACATTAATTCTTCAGGCACATATACATACATATATGAGGGCGCATATTTATGTGTATAAGAAGAGCTATGCCATGGCAGCTCCAAATGTGAGAAATACCAGTACCGTGTCCACCACACCGGCTGCATTTATCCTACTTTCACAGGCCTCTGATGGCCTTGGACATCATCAGGTTTCAAGGCGATATTCAAAGTGGTCGCCCCCAGTGCCGTGTTTGCTCCTAGGTTCACATTATGCATTTGGTCTGGTATTTGTGTTATGGCTCACGTGTGAAGCCCATGCTTGGGTTGCGAGCTGTGGATGGGTATCATCGCAGGGGTTACAATCTTTCGGATTTCCCCCCAATGCAATGAGGGGCGGTAAGCCACTTTCAGGCTGAGCGAGAGTTTGTTGGCTTAAGGATCACAGTGTACATGGAAAGGTGACCTCTCATATTCAACGTAGCTTTGAATGTTAGGGACAGTGTCACGCATTTGAATTAGCGTATAAAGTTGAGGTTCTGTGTGGGTTGGTCGTTTCCCTTTACGCTTCTTGTGTTATGCATTGTGGCTGTGTTTGGTGTGCAGTGTGCAGTGTGTTGAGTGTGTGTGGTGTGCTGTGTTGTCTACTAAGTTGTGTGGTTGTGTGTTTTGTGTGTGTGGTTTGTGTGGTGTGCATACTCTGCATTGTGCGTTGCGTGGTACTGTGTGTGCTTGTTGCCTGTGTTGTGATGTGCGTGTGTTAGGTTGTGTGTAATGTGTGTGCTGTGTTGGGCGAGATGTCTGTCTTGTAAGTGTGTTGTTTTCCTTGGTTGTGTGCGTTGACTGTGTCATTCCGTCCTTAGTTTTGAATGTATTGTGTCTGTTGTGCTGAGTGTGTTGTGTGTTTATGGTGGGTGCATTGTGTTTACCGCCTGTTGGGAGCAATTTATATGTGTTGTGTGTGTGCTTGTGCTTTGTGTGTTCTGTGTGGTTGTACGCTCTGTTTGTGTTCTTTGCATTGATTGCTCTCAGCTGTGCTGAGCGTGTTGTGTAGTATTGTGTGTGTTCCTCTGTGTGTGTTGCATCCTGTGTCCGTGATCGTGTGGGTTGTGTATTGTGTGTGTGTGTGTGCGTGTGTGTGTGTGTGTGTGTCTTTCCCTGCATCATGTGCGGTGTGTGATCCGTGTGTCCTCTGTGTTTTGTATTGTGTGATGTACTGTGCTCTGTGCTGTGTGTATGGTCCTTTGTATGTTTAGCGTAGTGCGTGTTTAGTGTTCGGTGTGTGTTGCGTGCTGTTGTGTTCACTGTGCGTGCTGTGACTGTTATTTTGTGTGTTTGTGTGCTGTGTTTGTGTTGGTTATTTCAGAGTTTGCAGGCTGGCGGTGTGCATGGTGTGTGTTGAATGTGTGCTTCTGTGGGTGGGTTAGGAATGTGAAGTGTGTTGCAACTGTCCTGTGTTCTTCGTGTTGTGGGTTATGTGCGGTATTTCGTGTCCTGTGCTGTGGGTTGTGTGTGCTTTGAAATTGCGATTATCTTTTCTGCATGGTGTTGTTTGTGTGTGCGTGGGGGGGCTTGGATGTGTGAAATCTCTGTGTATGAGATGTGTTGTCTGTGTGATTTTTTGTGTGTGATTCCCTGTGTGTGATATGCGAAGCTGTGATTCATCTGGGTTTATTCGGGTTGCATGATGTGTGTGGACCGTGTGTGTTGATTCCTGTGTTTCGCTGCCATGGTTGTGCTGTGCGTAAGCTCGTTGATGTGTTACGTGCGTTGTAGTTTCCCTGTTCCGTTATGTGTGTTTGTTGTGTGGTTTAGTGTGTTTCCTGTGATCCTTGTTTGTGTGCTGTGTTGAGATTGCTGTGTGTCGTGTGCTGGGTCATCAATGAGGTGTGGGTGAGGCATGGAGTGTGAGGGGAGAACGATAATGCTGAGGGTGAGAGTGAAGTAGGTCTCTGGCCAACTGTTCCCATAACAATATTCAAGAGGGTAAAGCCGCACTCAGACTGCTGCCATTTGGCATTTTTCGCAGGACGCGGGTTTTCCTAGGATTGTGGCTACAGTAGAGTTCATGAGCATGACCCGGACGCACCTTCTTCAGAAGGATCAGAGCGGCTCTCTCCATCAGCCACGTGGGTCAGGGCAATGTCGCAGAAAAGAAACACACATTGCCTTGGCTCTGGGTGACATGATCCTTAATGCTGCCAAGGTGGTCAGCTGCCACCTCACCAAAGTCACTCCCAAGGCAGAGGCCTCAAGCCCGGAGCTAGGAAACTGCTCCCCTCACCGAGCACATTCTGTCTCGAGGAAACGGTCGCTGCTGTGATGCCACAGAACCTGCAGGCAACACTGCTGCAGTTGCAGCGTCCTCCACTAGAGGGCCTGAATTGCCCCAGCCTGGAAAGGTCCATCATCTTAGACAGCAAACATTAATTCTTCAGGCACATATACATACATATATGAGGGCGCATATTTATGTGTATAAGAAGAGCTATGCCATGGCAGCTCCAAATGTGAGAAATACCAGTACCGTGTCCACCACACCGGCTGCATTTATCCTACTTTCACAGGCCTCTGATGGCCTTGGACATCATCAGGTTTCAAGGCGATATTCAAAGTGGTCGCCCCCAGTGCCGTGTTTGCTCCTAGGTTCACATTATGCATTTGGTCTGGTATTTGTGTTATGGCTCACGTGTGAAGCCCATGCTTGGGTTGCGAGCTGTGGATGGGTATCATCGCAGGGGTTACAATCTTTCGGATTTCCCCCCAATGCAATGAGGGGCGGTAAGCCACTTTCAGGCTGAGCGAGAGTTTGTTGGCTTAAGGATCACAGTGTACATGGAAAGGTGACCTCTCATATTCAACGTAGCTTTGAATGTTAGGGACAGTGTCACGCATTTGAATTAGCGTATAAAGTTGAGGTTCTGTGTGGGTTGGTCGTTTCCCTTTACGCTTCTTGTGTTATGCATTGTGGCTGTGTTTGGTGTGCAGTGTGCAGTGTGTTGAGTGTGTGTGGTGTGCTGTGTTGTCTACTAAGTTGTGTGGTTGTGTGTTTTGTGTGTGTGGTTTGTGTGGTGTGCATACTCTGCATTGTGCGTTGCGTGGTACTGTGTGTGCTTGTTGCCTGTGTTGTGATGTGCGTGTGTTAGGTTGTGTGTAATGTGTGTGCTGTGTTGGGCGAGATGTCTGTCTTGTAAGTGTGTTGTTTTCCTTGGTTGTGTGCGTTGACTGTGTCATTCCGTCCTTAGTTTTGAATGTATTGTGTCTGTTGTGCTGAGTGTGTTGTGTGTTTATGGTGGGTGCATTGTGTTTACCGCCTGTTGGGAGCAATTTATATGTGTTGTGTGTGTGCTTGTGCTTTGTGTGTTCTGTGTGGTTGTACGCTCTGTTTGTGTTCTTTGCATTGATTGCTCTCAGCTGTGCTGAGAGTGTTGTGTAGTATTGTGTGTGTTCCTCTGTGTGTGTTGCATCCTGTGTCCGTGATCGTGTGGGTTGTGTATTGTGTGTGTGTGTGTGCGTGTGTGTGTGTGTGTGTGTGTCTTTCCCTGCATCATGTGCGGTGTGTGATCCGTGTGTCCTCTGTGTTTTGTATTGTGTGATGTACTGTGCTCTGTGCTGTGTGTATGGTCCTTTGTATGTTTAGCGTAGTGCGTGTTTAGTGTTCGGTGTGTGTTGCGTGCTGTTGTGTTCACTGTGCGTGCTGTGACTGTTATTTTGTGTGTTTGTGTGCTGTGTTTGTGTTGGTTATTTCAGAGTTTGCAGGCTGGCGGTGTGCATGGTGTGTGTTGAATGTGTGCTTCTGTGGGTGGGTTAGGAATGTGAAGTGTGTTGCAACTGTCCTGTGTTCTTCGTGTTGTGGGTTATGTGCGGTATTTCGTGTCCTGTGCTGTGGGTTGTGTGTGCTTTGAAATTGCGATTATCTTTTCTGCATGGTGTTGTTTGTGTGTGCGTGGGGGGGCTTGGATGTGTGAAATCTCTGTGTATGAGATGTGTTGTCTGTGTGATTTTTTGTGTGTGATTCCCTGTGTGTGATATGCGAAGCTGTGATTCATCTGGGTTTATTCGGGTTGCATGATGTGTGTGGACCGTGTGTGTTGATTCCTGTGTTTCGCTGCCATGGTTGTGCTGTGCGTAAGCTCGTTGATGTGTTACGTGCGTTGTAGTTTCCCTGTTCCGTTATGTGTGTTTGTTGTGTGGTTTAGTGTGTTTCCTGTGATCCTTGTTTGTGTGCTGTGTTGAGATTGCTGTGTGTCGTGTGCTGGGTCATCAATGAGGTGTGGGTGAGGCATGGAGTGTGAGGGGAGAACGATAATGCTGAGGGTGAGAGTGAAGTAGGTCTCTGGCCAACTGTTCCCATAACAATATTCAAGAGGGTAAAGCCGCACTCAGACTGCTGCCATTTGTCATTTTTGGCAGGACGCGGGTTTTCCTAGGATTGTGGCTACAGTAGAGTTCATGAGCATGACCCGGACGCACCTTCTTCAGAAGGATCAGAGCGGCTCTCTCCATCAGCCACGTGGGTCAGGGCAATGTCGCAGAAAAGAAACACACATTGCCTTGGCTCTGGGTGACATGATCCTTAATGCTGCCAAGGTGGTCAGCTGCCACCTCACCAAAGTCACTCCCAAGGCAGAGGCCTCAAGCCCGGAGCTAGGAAACTGCTCCCCTCACCGAGCACATTCTGTCTCGAGGAAACGGTCGCTGCTGTGATGCCACAGAACCTGCAGGCAACACTGCTGCAGTTGCAGCGTCCTCCACTAGAGGGCCTGAATTGCCCCAGCCTGGAAAGGTCCATCATCTTAGACAGCAAACATTAATTCTTCAGGCACATATACATACATATATGAGGGCGCATATTTATGTGTATAAGAAGAGCTATGCCATGGCAGCTCCAAATGTGAGAAATACCAGTACCGTGTCCACCACACCGGCTGCATTTATCCTACTTTCACAGGCCTCTGATGGCCTTGGACATCATCAGGTTTCAAGGCGATATTCAAAGTGGTCGCCCCCAGTGCCGTGTTTGCTCCTAGGTTCACATTATGCATTTGGTCTGGTATTTGTGTTATGGCTCACGTGTGAAGCCCATGCTTGGGTTGCGAGCTGTGGATGGGTATCATCGCAGGGGTTACAATCTTTCGGATTTCCCCCCAATGCAATGAGGGGCGGTAAGCCACTTTCAGGCTGAGCGAGAGTTTGTTGGCTTAAGGATCACAGTGTACATGGAAAGGTGACCTCTCATATTCAACGTAGCTTTGAATGTTAGGGACAGTGTCACGCATTTGAATTAGCGTATAAAGTTGAGGTTCTGTGTGGGTTGGTCGTTTCCCTTTACGCTTCTTGTGTTATGCATTGTGGCTGTGTTTGGTGTGCAGTGTGCAGTGTGTTGAGTGTGTGTGGTGTGCTGTGTTGTCTACTAAGTTGTGTGGTTGTGTGTTTTGTGTGTGTGGTTTGTGTGGTGTGCATACTCTGCATTGTGCGTTGCGTGGTACTGTGTGTGCTTGTTGCCTGTGTTGTGATGTGCGTGTGTTAGGTTGTGTGTAATGTGTGTGCTGTGTTGGGCGAGATGTCTGTCTTGTAAGTGTGTTGTTTTCCTTGGTTGTGTGCGTTGACTGTGTCATTCCGTCCTTAGTTTTGAATGTATTGTGTCTGTTGTGCTGAGTGTGTTGTGTGTTTATGGTGGGTGCATTGTGTTTACCGCCTGTTGGGAGCAATTTATATGTGTTGTGTGTGTGCTTGTGCTTTGTGTGTTCTGTGTGGTTGTACGCTCTGTTTGTGTTCTTTGCATTGATTGCTCTCAGCTGTGCTGAGCGTGTTGTGTAGTATTGTGTGTGTTCCTCTGTGTGTGTTGCATCCTGTGTCCGTGATCGTGTGGGTTGTGTATTGTGTGTGTGTGTGTGCGTGTGTGTGTGTGTGTGTGTGTGTCTTTCCCTGCATCATGTGCGGTGTGTGATCCGTGTGTCCTCTGTGTTTTGTATTGTGTGATGTACTGTGCTCTGTGCTGTGTGTATGGTCCTTTGTATGTTTAGCGTAGTGCGTGTTTAGTGTTCGGTGTGTGTTGCGTGCTGTTGTGTTCACTGTGCGTGCTGTGACTGTTATTTTGTGTGTTTGTGTGCTGTGTTTGTGTTGGTTATTTCAGAGTTTGCAGGCTGGCGGTGTGCATGGTGTGTGTTGAATGTGTGCTTCTGTGGGTGGGTTAGGAATGTGAAGTGTGTTGCAACTGTCCTGTGTTCTTCGTGTTGTGGGTTATGTGCGGTATTTCGTGTCCTGTGCTGTGGGTTGTGTGTGCTTTGAAATTGCGATTATCTTTTCTGCATGGTGTTGTTTGTGTGTGCGTGGGGGGTCTTGGATGTGTGAAATCTCTGTGTATGAGATGTGTTGTCTGTGTGATTTTTTGTGTGTGATTCCCTGTGTGTGATATGCGAAGCTGTGATTCATTTGGGTTTATTCGGGTTGCATGATGTGTGTGGACCGTGTGTGTTGATTCCTGTGTTTCGCTGCCATGGTTGTGCTGTGCGTAAGCTCGTTGATGTGTTACGTGCGTTGTAGTTTCCCTGTTCCGTTATGTGTGTTTGTTGTGTGGTTTAGTGTGTTTCCTGTGATCCTTGTTTGTGTGCTGTGTTGAGATTGCTGTGTGTCGTGTGCTGGGTCATCAATGAGGTGTGGGTGAGGCATGGAGTGTGAGGGGAGAACGATAATGCTGAGGGTGAGAGTGAAGTAGGTCTCTGGCCAACTGTTCCCATAACAATATTCAAGAGGGTAAAGCCGCACTCAGACTGCTGCCATTTGGCATTTTTCGCAGGATGCGGGTTTTCCTAGGATTGTGGCTACAGTAGAGTTCATGAGCATGACCCGGACGCACCTTCTTCAGAAGGATCTGAGCAGCACTCTCCATCAGCCACGTGGGTCAGGGCAATGTCGCAGAAAAGAAACACACATTGCCTTGGCTCTGGGTGACATGATCCTTAATGCTGCCAAGGTGGTCAGCTGCCACCTCACCAAAGTCACTCCCAAGGCAGAGGCCTCAAGCCCGGAGCTAGGAAACTGCTCCCCTCACCGAGCACATTCTGTCTCGAGGAAACGGTCGCTGCTGTGATGCCACAGAACCTGCAGGCAGCACTGCTGCAGTTGCAGCGTCCTCCACTAGAGGGCCTGAATTGCCCCAGCCTGGAAAGGTCCATCATCTTAGACAGCAAACATTAATTCTTCAGGCACATATACATACATATATGAGGGCGCATATTTATGTGTATAAGAAGAGCTAAGCCATGGCAGCTCCAAATGTGAGAAATACCAGTACCGTGTCCACCACACTGGCTGCATTTATCCTACTTTCAGAGGCCTCTGATGGCCTTGGACATCATCAGGTTTCAAGGCGATATTCAAAGTGGTCGCCCCCAGTGCCGTGTTTGCTCCTAGGTTCACATTATGCATTTGGTCTGGTATTTGTGTTGGGGCTCACGTGTGAAGCCCATGCTTGGGTTGTGAGCTGTGGATGGGTATCATCGCAGGGGTTACAATGTTTCGCATTTCCCCCCAATGCAATGAGGGGCGGTAAGCCACTTTCAGGCTGAGCGAGAGTTTGTTGGCTTAAGGATCACAGTGTACATGGAAAGGTGACCTCTCATATTCAACATAGCTTTGAATGTTAGGGACAGTGTCACGCATTTGAATTAGCGTATAAAGTTGAGGTTCTGTGTGGGTTGGTCGTTTCCCTTTACGCTTCTTGTGTTATGCATTGTGGCTGTGTTTTGTGTGCAGTGTGCAGTGTGTTGAGTGTGTGTGGTGTGCTGTGTTGTCTACTAAGTTGTGTGGTTGTGTGTTTTGTGTGGTGTGCATACTCTGCATTGTGCGTTGCGTGGTACTGTGTGTGCTTGTTGCCTGTGTTGTGATGTGCGTGTGTTAGGTTGTGTGTAATGTGTGTGCTGTGTTGGGCGAGATGTCTGTCTTGTAAGTGTGTTGTTTTCCTTGGTTGTGTGCGTTGACTGTGTCATTCCGTCCTTAGTTTTGAATGTATTGTGTCTGTTGTGTTGAGTGTGTTGTGTATTTATGGTGGGTGCATTGTGTTTACCGTCTGTTGGGAGCGATTTATATGTGTTGTGTGTGTGCTTGTGCTTTGTGTGTTCTGTGTGGTTGTACGCTGTTTGTGTTCTTTGCATTGATTGCTCTCAGCTGTGCTGAGCGTGTTGTGTAGTATTGTGTGTGTTCCTCTGTGTGTGTTGCATCCTGTGTCCGTGATCGTGTGGGTTGTGTATTGTGTGTGTGTGTGTGCGTGTGTGTGTGTGTGTGTGTGTCTTTCCCTGCATCATGTGCGGTGTGTGATCCGTGTGTCCTCTGTGTTTTGTATTGTGTGATGTACTGTGCTCTGTGCTGTGTGTATGGTCCTTTGTATGTTTAGCGTAGTGCGTGTTTAGTGTTCGGTGTGTGTTGCGTGCTGTTGTGTTCACTGTGCGTGCTGTGACTGTTATTTTGTGTGTTTGTGTGCTGTGTTTGTGTTGGTTATTTCAGAGTTTGCAGGCTGGCGGTGTGCATGGTGTGTGTTGAATGTGTGCTTCTGTGGGTGGGTTAGGAATGTGAAGTGTGTTGCAACTGTCCTGTGTTCTTCGTGTTGTGGGTTATGTGCGGTATTTCGTGTCCTGTGCTGTGGGTTGTGTGTGCTTTGAAATTGCGATTATCTTTTCTGCATGGTGTTGTTTGTGTGTGCGTGGGGGGTCTAGGATGTGTGAAATCTCTGTGTATGAGATGTGTTGTCTGTGTGATTTTTTGTGTGTGATTCCCTGTGTGTGATATGCGAAGCTGTGATTCATCTGGGTTTATTCGGGTTGCATGATGTGTGTGGACCGTGTGTGTTGATTCCTGTGTTTCGCTGCCATGGTTGTGCTGTGCGTAAGCTCGTTGATGTGTTACGTGCGTTGTAGTTTCCCTGTTCCGTTATGTGTGTTTGTTGTGTGGTTTAGTGTGTTTCCTGTGATCCTTGTTTGTGTGCTGTGTTGAGATTGCTGTGTGTCGTGTGCTGGGTCATCAATGAGGTGTGGGTGAGGCATGGAGTGTGAGGGGAGAACGATAATGCTGAGGGTGAGAGTGAAGTAGGTCTCTGGCCAACTGTTCCCATAACAATATTCAAGAGGGTAAAGCCGCACTCAGACTGCTGCCATTTGTCATTTTTCGCAGGACGCGGGTTTTCCTAGGATTGTGGCTACAGTAGAGTTCATGAGCATGACCCGGACGCACCTTCTTCAGAAGGATCTGAGCAGCACTCTCCATCAGCCACGTGGGTCAGGGCAATGTCGCAGAAAAGAAACACACATTGCCTTGGCTCTGGGTGACATGATCCTTAATGCTGCCAAGGTGGTCAGCTGCCACCTCACCAAAGTCACTCCCAAGGCAGAGGCCTCAAGCCCGGAGCTAGGAAACTGCTCCCCTCACCGAGCACATTCTGTCTCGAGGAAACGGTCGCTGCTGTGATGCCACAGAACCTGCAGGCAACACTGCTGCAGTTGCAGCGTCCTCCACTAGAGGGCCTGAATTGCCCCAGCCTGGAAAGGTCCATCATCTTAGACAGCAAACATTAATTCTTCAGGCACATATACATACATATATGAGGGCGCATATTTATGTGTATAAGAAGAGCTATGCCATGGCAGCTCCAAATGTGAGAAATACCAGTACCGTGTCCACCACACCGGCTGCATTTATCCTACTTTCACAGGCCTCTGATGGCCTTGGACATCATCAGGTTTCAAGGCGATATTCAAAGTGGTCGCCCCCAGTGCCGTGTTTGCTCCTAGGTTCACATTATGCATTTGGTCTGGTATTTGTGTTATGGCTCACGTGTGAAGCCCATGCTTGGGTTGCGAGCTGTGGATGGGTATCATCGCAGGGGTTACAATCTTTCGGATTTCCCCCCAATGCAATGAGGGGCGGTAAGCCACTTTCAGGCTGAGCGAGAGTTTGTTGGCTTAAGGATCACAGTGTACATGGAAAGGTGACCTCTCATATTCAACGTAGCTTTGAATGTTAGGGACAGTGTCACGCATTTGAATTAGCGTATAAAGTTGAGGTTCTGTGTGGGTTGGTCGTTTCCCTTTACGCTTCTTGTGTTATGCATTGTGGCTGTGTTTGGTGTGCAGTGTGCAGTGTGTTGAGTGTGTGTGGTGTGCTGTGTTGTCTACTAAGTTGTGTGGTTGTGTGTTTTGTGTGTGTGGTTTGTGTGGTGTGCATACTCTGCATTGTGCGTTGCGTGGTACTGTGTGTGCTTGTTGCCTGTGTTGTGATGTGCGTGTGTTAGGTTGTGTGTAATGTGTGTGCTGTGTTGGGCGAGATGTCTGTCTTGTAAGTGTGTTGTTTTCCTTGGTTGTGTGCGTTGACTGTGTCATTCCGTCCTTAGTTTTGAATGTATTGTGTCTGTTGTGCTGAGTGTGTTGTGTGTTTATGGTGGGTGCATTGTGTTTACCGCCTGTTGGGAGCAATTTATATGTGTTGTGTGTGTGCTTGTGCTTTGTGTGTTCTGTGTGGTTGTACGCTCTGTTTGTGTTCTTTGCATTGATTGCTCTCAGCTGTGCTGAGCGTGTTGTGTAGTATTGTGTGTGTTCCTCTGTGTGTGTTGCATCCTGTGTCCGTGATCGTGTGGGTTGTGTATTGTGTGTGTGTGTGTGCGTGTGTGTGTGTGTGTGTGTGTGTCTTTCCCTGCATCATGTGCGGTGTGTGATCCGTGTGTCCTCTGTGTTTTGTATTGTGTGATGTACTGTGCTCTGTGCTGTGTGTATGGTCCTTTGTATGTTTAGCGTAGTGCGTGTTTAGTGTTCGGTGTGTGTTGCGTGCTGTTGTGTTCACTGTGCGTGCTGTGACTGTTATTTTGTGTGTTTGTGTGCTGTGTTTGTGTTGGTTATTTCAGAGTTTGCAGGCTGGCGGTGTGCATGGTGTGTGTTGAATGTGTGCTTCTGTGGGTGGGTTAGGAATGTGAAGTGTGTTGCAACTGTCCTGTGTTCTTCGTGTTGTGGGTTATGTGCGGTATTTCGTGTCCTGTGCTGTGGGTTGTGTGTGCTTTGAAATTGCGATTATCTTTTCTGCATGGTGTTGTTTGTGTGTGCGTGGGGGGTCTTGGATGTGTGAAATCTCTGTGTATGAGATGTGTTGTCTGTGTGATTTTTTGTGTGTGATTCCCTGTGTGTGATATGCGAAGCTGTGATTCATTTGGGTTTATTCGGGTTGCATGATGTGTGTGGACCGTGTGTGTTGATTCCTGTGTTTCGCTGCCATGGTTGTGCTGTGCGTAAGCTCGTTGATGTGTTACGTGCGTTGTAGTTTCCCTGTTCCGTTATGTGTGTTTGTTGTGTGGTTTAGTGTGTTTCCTGTGATCCTTGTTTGTGTGCTGTGTTGAGATTGCTGTGTGTCGTGTGCTGGGTCATCAATGAGGTGTGGGTGAGGCATGGAGTGTGAGGGGAGAACGATAATGCTGAGGGTGAGAGTGAAGTAGGTCTCTGGCCAACTGTTCCCATAACAATATTCAAGAGGGTAAAGCCGCACTCAGACTGCTGCCATTTGGCATTTTTCGCAGGATGCGGGTTTTCCTAGGATTGTGGCTACAGTAGAGTTCATGAGCATGACCCGGACGCACCTTCTTCAGAAGGATCTGAGCAGCACTCTCCATCAGCCACGTGGGTCAGGGCAATGTCGCAGAAAAGAAACACACATTGCCTTGGCTCTGGGTGACATGATCCTTAATGCTGCCAAGGTGGTCAGCTGCCACCTCACCAAAGTCACTCCCAAGGCAGAGGCCTCAAGCCCGGAGCTAGGAAACTGCTCCCCTCACCGAGCACATTCTGTCTCGAGGAAACGGTCGCTGCTGTGATGCCACAGAACCTGCAGGCAGCACTGCTGCAGTTGCAGCGTCCTCCACTAGAGGGCCTGAATTGCCCCAGCCTGGAAAGGTCCATCATCTTAGACAGCAAACATTAATTCTTCAGGCACATATACATACATATATGAGGGCGCATATTTATGTGTATAAGAAGAGCTAAGCCATGGCAGCTCCAAATGTGAGAAATACCAGTACCGTGTCCACCACACTGGCTGCATTTATCCTACTTTCAGAGGCCTCTGATGGCCTTGGACATCATCAGGTTTCAAGGCGATATTCAAAGTGGTCGCCCCCAGTGCCGTGTTTGCTCCTAGGTTCACATTATGCATTTGGTCTGGTATTTGTGTTGGGGCTCACGTGTGAAGCCCATGCTTGGGTTGCGAGCTGTGGATGGGTATCATCGCAGGGGTTACAATGTTTCGCATTTCCCCCCAATGCAATGAGGGGCGGTAAGCCACTTTCAGGCTGAGCGAGAGTTTGTTGGCTTAAGGATCACAGTGTACATGGAAAGGTGACCTCTCATATTCAACATAGCTTTGAATGTTAGGGACAGTGTCACGCATTTGAATTAGCGTATAAAGTTGAGGTTCTGTGTGGGTTGGTCGTTTCCCTTTACGCTTCTTGTGTTATGCATTGTGGCTGTGTTTGGTGTGCAGTGTGCAGTGTGTTGAGTGTGTGTGGTGTGCTGTGTTGTCTACTAAGTTGTGTGGTTGTGTGTTTTGTGTGGTGTGCATACTCTGCATTGTGCGTTGCGTGGTACTGTGTGTGCTTGTTGCCTGTGTTGTGATGTGCGTGTGTTAGGTTGTGTGTAATGTGTGTGCTGTGTTGGGCGAGATGTCTGTCTTGTAAGTGTGTTGTTTTCCTTGGTTGTGTGCGTTGACTGTGTCATTCCGTCCTTAGTTTTGAATGTATTGTGTCTGTTGTGTTGAGTGTGTTGTGTGTTTATGGTGGGTGCATTGTGTTTACCGTCTGTTGGGAGCGATTTATATGTGTTGTGTGTGTGCTTGTGCTTTGTGTGTTCTGTGTGGTTGTACGCTGTTTGTGTTCTTTGCATTGATTGCTCTCAGCTGTGCTGAGCGTGTTGTGTAGTATTGTGTGTGTTCCTCTGTGTGTGTTGCATCCTGTGTCCGTGATCGTGTGGGTTGTGTATTGTGTGTGTGTGTGTGCGTGTGTGTGTGTGTGTGTGTGTCTTTCCCTGCATCATGTGCGGTGTGTGATCCGTGTGTCCTCTGTGTTTTGTATTGTGTGATGTACTGTGCTCTGTGCTGTGTGTATGGTCCTTTGTATGTTTAGCGTAGTGCGTGTTTAGTGTTCGGTGTGTGTTGCGTGCTGTTGTGTTCACTGTGCGTGCTGTGACTGTTATTTTGTGTGTTTGTGTGCTGTGTTTGTGTTGGTTATTTCAGAGTTTGCAGGCTGGCGGTGTGCATGGTGTGTGTTGAATGTGTGCTTCTGTGGGTGGGTTAGGAATGTGAAGTGTGTTGCAACTGTCCTGTGTTCTTCGTGTTGTGGGTTATGTGCGGTATTTCGTGTCCTGTGCTGTGGGTTGTGTGTGCTTTGAAATTGCGATTATCTTTTCTGCATGGTGTTGTTTGTGTGTGCGTGGGGGGTCTAGGATGTGTGAAATCTCTGTGTATGAGATGTGTTGTCTGTGTGATTTTTTGTGTGTGATTCCCTGTGTGTGATATGCGAAGCTGTGATTCATCTGGGTTTATTCGGGTTGCATGATGTGTGTGGACCGTGTGTGTTGATTCCTGTGTTTCGCTGCCATGGTTGTGCTGTGCGTAAGCTCGTTGATGTGTTACGTGCGTTGTAGTTTCCCTGTTCCGTTATGTGTGTTTGTTGTGTGGTTTAGTGTGTTTCCTGTGATCCTTGTTTGTGTGCTGTGTTGAGATTGCTGTGTGTCGTGTGCTGGGTCATCAATGAGGTGTGGGTGAGGCATGGAGTGTGAGGGGAGAACGATAATGCTGAGGGTGAGAGTGAAGTAGGTCTCTGGCCAACTGTTCCCATAACAATATTCAAGAGGGTAAAGCCGCACTCAGACTGCTGCCATTTGTCATTTTTCGCAGGACGCGGGTTTTCCTAGGATTGTGGCTACAGTAGAGTTCATGAGCATGACCCGGACGCACCTTCTTCAGAAGGATCTGAGCAGCACTCTCCATCAGCCACGTGGGTCAGGGCAATGTCGCAGAAAAGAAACACACATTGCCTTGGCTCTGGGTGACATGATCCTTAATGCTGCCAAGGTGGTCAGCTGCCACCTCACCAAAGTCACTCCCAAGGCAGAGGCCTCAAGCCCGGAGCTAGGAAACTGCTCCCCTCACCGAGCACATTCTGTCTCGAGGAAACGGTCGCTGCTGTGATGCCACAGAACCTGCAGGCAACACTGCTGCAGTTGCAGCGTCCTCCACTAGAGGGCCTGAATTGCCCCAGCCTGGAAAGGTCCATCATCTTAGACAGCAAACATTAATTCTTCAGGCACATATACATACATATATGAGGGCGCATATTTATGTGTATAAGAAGAGCTAAGCCATGGCAGCTCCAAATGTGAGAAATACCAGTACCGTGTCCACCACACCGGCTGCATTTATCCTACTTTCAGAGGCCTCTGATGGCCTTGGACATCATCAGGTTTCAAGGCGATATTCAAAGTGGTCGCCCCCAGTGCCGTGTTTGCTCCTAGGTTCACATTATGCATTTGGTCTGGTATTTGTGTTGGGGCTCACGTGTGAAGCCCATGCTTGGGTTGCGAGCTGTGGATGGGTATCATCGCAGGGGTTACAATGTTTCGCATTTCCCCCCAATGCAATGAGGGGCGGTAAGCCACTTTCAGGCTGAGCGAGAGTTTGTTGGCTTAAGGATCACAGTGTACATGGAAAGGTGACCTCTCATATTCAACATAGCTTTGAATGTTAGGGACAGTGTCACGCATTTGAATTAGCGTATAAAGTTGAGGTTCTGTGTGGGTTGGTCGTTTCCCTTTACGCTTCTTGTGTTATGCATTGTGGCTGTGTTTGGTGTGCAGTGTGCAGTGTGTTGAGTGTGTGTGGTGTGCTGTGTTGTCTACTAAGTTGTGTGGTTGTGTGTTTTGTGTGGTGTGCATACTCTGCATTGTGCGTTGCGTGGTACTGTGTGTGCTTGTTGCCTGTGTTGTGATGTGCGTGTGTTAGGTTGTGTGTAATGTGTGTGCTGTGTTGGGCGAGATGTCTGTCTTGTAAGTGTGTTGTTTTCCTTGGTTGTGTGCGTTGACTGTGTCATTCCGTCCTTAGTTTTGAATGTATTGTGACTGTTGTGCTGAGTGTGTTGTGTGTTTATGGTGGGTGCATTGTGTTTACCGCCTGTTGGGAGCAATTTATATGTGTTGTGTGTGTGCTTGTGCTTTGTGTGTTCTGTGTGGTTGTACGCTCTGTTTGTGTTCTTTGCATTGATTGCTCTCAGCTGTGCTGAGCGTGTTGTGTAGTATTGTGTGTGTTCCTCTGTGTGTGTTGCATCCTGTGTCCGTGATCGTGTGGGTTGTGTATTGTGTGTGTGTGTGTGCGTGTGTGTGTGTGTGTGTGTGTCTTTCCCTGCATCATGTGCGGTGTGTGATCCGTGTGTCCTCTGTGTTTTGTATTGTGTGATGTACTGTGCTCTGTGCTGTGTGTATGGTCCTTTGTATGTTTAGCGTAGTGCGTGTTTAGTGTTCGGTGTGTGTTGCGTGCTGTTGTGTTCACTGTGCGTGCTGTGACTGTTATTTTGTGTGTTTGTGTGCTGTGTTTGTGTTGGTTATTTCAGAGTTTGCAGGCTGGCGGTGTGCATGGTGTGTGTTGAATGTGTGCTTCTGTGGGTGGGTTAGGAATGTGAAGTGTGTTGCAACTGTCCTGTGTTCTTCGTGTTGTGGGTTATGTGCGGTATTTCGTGTCCTGTGCTGTGGGTTGTGTGTGCTTTGAAATTGCGATTATCTTTTCTGCATGGTGTTGTTTGTGTGTGCGTGGGGGGTCTTGGATGTGTGAAATCTCTGTGTATGAGATGTGTTGTCTGTGTGATTTTTTGTGTGTGATTCCCTGTGTGTGATATGCGAAGCTGTGATTCATCTGGGTTTATTCGGGTTGCATGATGTGTGTGGACCGTGTGTGTTGATTCCTGTGTTTCGCTGCCATGGTTGTGCTGTGCGTAAGCTCGTTGATGTGTTACGTGCGTTGTAGTTTCCCTGTTCCGTTATGTGTGTTTGTTGTGTGGTTTAGTGTGTTTCCTGTGATCCTTGTTTGTGTGCTGTGTTGAGATTGCTGTGTGTCGTGTGCTGGGTCATCAATGAGGTGTGGGTGAGGCATGGAGTGTGAGGGGAGAACGATAATGCTGAGGGTGAGAGTGAAGTAGGTCTCTGGCCAACTGTTCCCATAACAATATTCAAGAGGGTAAAGCCGCACTCAGACTGCTGCCATTTGTCATTTTTCGCAGGACGCGGGTTTTCCTAGGATTGTGGCTACAGTAGAGTTCATGAGCATGACCCGGACGCACCTTCTTCAGAAGGATCTGAGCAGCACTCTCCATCAGCCACGTGGGTCAGGGCAATGTCGCAGAAAAGAAACACACATTGCCTTGGCTCTGGGTGACATGATCCTTAATGCTGCCAAGGTGGTCAGCTGCCACCTCACCAAAGTCACTCCCAAGGCAGAGGCCTCAAGCCCGGAGCTAGGAAACTGCTCCCCTCACCGAGCACATTCTGTCTCGAGGAAACGGTCGCTGCTGTGATGCCACAGAACCTGCAGGCAACACTGCTGCAGTTGCAGCGTCCTCCACTAGAAGGCCTGAATTGCCCCAGCCTGGAAAGGTCCATCATCTTAGACAGCAAACATTAATTCTTCAGGCACATATACATACATATATGAGGGCGCATATTTATGTGTATAAGAAGAGCTAAGCCATGGCAGCTCCAAATGTGAGAAATACCAGTACCGTGTCCACCACACCGGCTGCATTTATCCTACTTTCAGAGGCCTCTGATGGCCTTGGACATCATCAGGTTTCAAGGCGATATTCAAAGTGGTCGCCCCCAGTGCCGTGTTTGCTCCTAGGTTCACATTATGCATTTGGTCTGGTATTTGTGTTGGGGCTCACGTGTGAAGCCCATGCTTGGGTTGCGAGCTGTGGATGGGTATCATCGCAGGGGTTACAATCTTTCGGATTTCCCCCCAATGCAATGAGGGGCGGTAAGCCACTTTCAGGCTGAGCGAGAGTTTGTTGGCTTAAGGATCACAGTGTACATGGAAAGGTGACCTCTCATATTCAACGTAGCTTTGAATGTTAGGGACAGTGTCACGCATTTGAATTAGCGTATAAAGTTGAGGTTCTGTGTGGGTTGGTCGTTTCCCTTTACGCTTCTTGTGTTATGCATTGTGGCTGTGTTTGGTGTGCAGTGTGCAGTGTGTTGAGTGTGTGTGGTGTGCTGTGTTGTCTACTAAGTTGTGTGGTTGTGTGTTTTGTGTGTGTGGTTTGTGTGGTGTGCATACTCTGCATTGTGCGTTGCGTGGTACTGTGTGTGCTTGTTGCCTGTGTTGTGATGTGCGTGTGTTAGGTTGTGTGTAATGTGTGTGCTGTGTTGGGCGAGATGTCTGTCTTGTAAGTGTGTTGTTTTCCTTGGTTGTGTGCGTTGACTGTGTCATTCCGTCCTTAGTTTTGAATGTATTGTGTCTGTTGTGCTGAGTGTGTTGTGTGTTTATGGTGGGTGCATTGTGTTTACCGCCTGTTGGGAGCGATTTATATGTGTTGTGTGTGTGCTTGTGCTTTGTGTGTTCTGTGTGGTTGTACGCTCTGTTTGTGTTCTTTGCATTGATTGCTCTCAGCTGTGCTGAGCGTGTTGTGTAGTATTGTGTGTGTTCCTCTGTGTGTGTTGCATCCTGTGTCCGTGATCGTGTGGGTTGTGTATTGTGTGTGTGTGTGTGCGTGTGTGTGTGTGTGTGTGTCTTTCCCTGCATCATGTGCGGTGTGTGATCCGTGTGTCCTCTGTGTTTTGTATTGTGTGATGTACTGTGCTCTGTGCTGTGTGTATGGTCCTTTGTATGTTTAGCGTAGTGCGTGTTTAGTGTTCGGTGTGTGTTGCGTGCTGTTGTGTTCACTGTGCGTGCTGTGACTGTTATTTTGTGTGTTTGTGTGCTGTGTTTGTGTTGGTTATTTCAGAGTTTGCAGGCTGGCGGTGTGCATGGTGTGTGTTGAATGTGTGCTTCTGTGGGTGGGTTAGGAATGTGAAGTGTGTTGCAACTGTCCTGTGTTCTTCGTGTTGTGGGTTATGTGCGGTATTTCGTGTCCTGTGCTGTGGGTTGTGTGTGCTTTGAAATTGCGATTATCTTTTCTGCATGGTGTTGTTTGTGTGTGCGTGGGGGGTCTTGGATGTGTGAAATCTCTGTGTATGAGATGTGTTGTCTGTGTGATTTTTTGTGTGTGATTCCCTGTGTGTGATATGCGAAGCTGTGATTCATCTGGGTTTATTCGGGTTGCATGATGTGTGTGGACCGTGTGTGTTGATTCCTGTGTTTCGCTGCCATGGTTGTGCTGTGCGTAAGCTCGTTGATGTGTTACGTGCGTTGTAGTTTCCCTGTTCCGTTATGTGTGTTTGTTGTGTGGTTTAGTGTGTTTCCTGTGATCCTTGTTTGTGTGCTGTGTTGAGATTGCTGTGTGTCGTGTGCTGGGTCATCAATGAGGTGTGGGTGAGGCATGGAGTGTGAGGGGAGAACGATAATGCTGAGGGTGAGAGTGAAGTAGGTCTCTGGCCAACTGTTCCCATAACAATATTCAAGAGGGTAAAGCCGCACTCAGACTGCTGCCATTTGTCATTTTTCGCAGGACGCGGGTTTTCCTAGGATTGTGGCTACAGTAGAGTTCATGAGCATGACCCGGACGCACCTTCTTCAGAAGGATCTGAGCAGCACTCTCCATCAGCCACGTGGGTCAGGGCAATGTCGCAGAAAAGAAACACACATTGCCTTGGCTCTGGGTGACATGATCCTTAATGCTGCCAAGGTGGTCAGCTGCCACCTCACCAAAGTCACTCCCAAGGCAGAGGCCTCAAGCCCGGAGCTAGGAAACTGCTCCCCTCACCGAGCACATTCTGTCTCGAGGAAACGGTCGCTGCTGTGATGCCACAGAACCTGCAGGCAACACTGCTGCAGTTGCAGCGTCCTCCACTAGAGGGCCTGAATTGCCCCAGCCTGGAAAGGTCCATCATCTTAGACAGCAAACATTAATTCTTCAGGCACATATACATACATATATGAGGGCGCATATTTATGTGTATAAGAAGAGCTAAGCCATGGCAGCTCCAAATGTGAGAAATACCAGTACCGTGTCCACCACACCGGCTGCATTTATCCTACTTTCAGAGGCCTCTGATGGCCTTGGACATCATCAGGTTTCAAGGCGATATTCAAAGTGGTCGCCCCCAGTGCCGTGTTTGCTCCTAGGTTCACATTATGCATTTGGTCTGGTATTTGTGTTGGGGCTCACGTGTGAAGCCCATGCTTGGGTTGCGAGCTGTGGATGGGTATCATCGCAGGGGTTACAATCTTTCGGATTTCCCCCCAATGCAATGAGGGGCGGTAAGCCACTTTCAGGCTGAGCGAGAGTTTGTTGGCTTAAGGATCACAGTGTACATGGAAAGGTGACCTCTCATATTCAACGTAGCTTTGAATGTTAGGGACAGTGTCACGCATTTGAATTAGCGTATAAAGTTGAGGTTCTGTGTGGGTTGGTCGTTTCCCTTTACGCTTCTTGTGTTATGCATTGTGGCTGTGTTTGGTGTGCAGTGTGCAGTGTGTTGAGTGTGTGTGGTGTGCTGTGTTGTCTACTAAGTTGTGTGGTTGTGTGTTTTGTGTGTGTGGTTTGTGTGGTGTGCATACTCTGCATTGTGCGTTGCGTGGTACTGTGTGTGCTTGTTGCCTGTGTTGTGATGTGCGTGTGTTAGGTTGTGTGTAATGTGTGTGCTGTGTTGGGCGAGATGTCTGTCTTGTAAGTGTGTTGTTTTCCTTGGTTGTGTGCGTTGACTGTGTCATTCCGTCCTTAGTTTTGAATGTATTGTGTCTGTTGTGCTGAGTGTGTTGTGTGTTTATGGTGGGTGCATTGTGTTTACCGCCTGTTGGGAGCGATTTATATGTGTTGTGTGTGTGCTTGTGCTTTGTGTGTTCTGTGTGGTTGTACGCTCTGTTTGTGTTCTTTGCATTGATTGCTCTCAGCTGTGCTGAGCGTGTTGTGTAGTATTGTGTGTGTTCCTCTGTGTGTGTTGCATCCTGTGTCCGTGATCGTGTGGGTTGTGTATTGTGTGTGTGTGTGTGCGTGTGTGTGTGTGTGTGTGTCTTTCCCTGCATCATGTGCGGTGTGTGATCCGTGTGTCCTCTGTGTTTTGTATTGTGTGATGTACTGTGCTCTGTGCTGTGTGTATGGTCCTTTGTATGTTTAGCGTAGTGCGTGTTTAGTGTTCGGTGTGTGTTGCGTGCTGTTGTGTTCACTGTGCGTGCTGTGACTGTTATTTTGTGTGTTTGTGTGCTGTGTTTGTGTTGGTTATTTCAGAGTTTGCAGGCTGGCGGTGTGCATGGTGTGTGTTGAATGTGTGCTTCTGTGGGTGGGTTAGGAATGTGAAGTGTGTTGCAACTGTCCTGTGTTCTTCGTGTTGTGGGTTATGTGCGGTATTTCGTGTCCTGTGCTGTGGGTTGTGTGTGCTTTGAAATTGCGATTATCTTTTCTGCATGGTGTTGTTTGTGTGTGCGTGGGGGGTCTTGGATGTGTGAAATCTCTGTGTATGAGATGTGTTGTCTGTGTGATTTTTTGTGTGTGATTCCCTGTGTGTGATATGCGAAGCTGTGATTCATCTGGGTTTATTCGGGTTGCATGATGTGTGTGGACCGTGTGTGTTGATTCCTGTGTTTCGCTGCCATGGTTGTGCTGTGCGTAAGCTCGTTGATGTGTTACGTGCGTTGTAGTTTCCCTGTTCCGTTATGTGTGTTTGTTGTGTGGTTTAGTGTGTTTCCTGTGATCCTTGTTTGTGTGCTGTGTTGAGATTGCTGTGTGTCGTGTGCTGGGTCATCAATGAGGTGTGGGTGAGGCATGGAGTGTGAGGGGAGAACGATAATGCTGAGGGTGAGAGTGAAGTAGGTCTCTGGCCAACTGTTCCCATAACAATATTCAAGAGGGTAAAGCCGCACTCAGACTGCTGCCATTTGTCATTTTTCGCAGGACGCGGGTTTTCCTAGGATTGTGGCTACAGTAGAGTTCATGAGCATGACCCGGACGCACCTTCTTCAGAAGGATCTGAGCAGCACTCTCCATCAGCCACGTGGGTCAGGGCAATGTCGCAGAAAAGAAACACACATTGCCTTGGCTCTGGGTGACATGATCCTTAATGCTGCCAAGGTGGTCAGCTGCCACCTCACCAAAGTCACTCCCAAGGCAGAGGCCTCAAGCCCGGAGCTAGGAAACTGCTCCCCTCACCGAGCACATTCTGTCTCGAGGAAACGGTCGCTGCTGTGATGCCACAGAACCTGCAGGCAACACTGCTGCAGTTGCAGCGTCCTCCACTAGAGGGCCTGAATTGCCCCAGCCTGGAAAGGTCCATCATCTTAGACAGCAAACATTAATTCTTCAGGCACATATACATACATATATGAGGGCGCATATTTATGTGTATAAGAAGAGCTAAGCCATGGCAGCTCCAAATGTGAGAAATACCAGTACCGTGTCCACCACACCGGCTGCATTTATCCTACTTTCAGAGGCCTCTGATGGCCTTGGACATCATCAGGTTTCAAGGCGATATTCAAAGTGGTCGCCCCCAGTGCCGTGTTTGCTCCTAGGTTCACATTATGCATTTGGTCTGGTATTTGTGTTGGGGCTCACGTGTGAAGCCCATGCTTGGGTTGCGAGCTGTGGATGGGTATCATCGCAGGGGTTACAATGTTTCGCATTTCCCCCCAATGCAATGAGGGGCGGTAAGCCACTTTCAGGCTGAGCGAGAGTTTGTTGGCTTAAGGATCACAGTGTACATGGAAAGGTGACCTCTCATATTCAACATAGCTTTGAATGTTAGGGACAGTGTCACGCATTTGAATTAGCGTATAAAGTTGAGGTTCTGTGTGGGTTGGTCGTTTCCCTTTACGCTTCTTGTGTTATGCATTGTGGCTGTGTTTGGTGTGCAGTGTGCAGTGTGTTGAGTGTGTGTGGTGTGCTGTGTTGTCTACTAAGTTGTGTGGTTGTGTGTTTTGTGTGGTGTGCATACTCTGCATTGTGCGTTGCGTGGTACTGTGTGTGCTTGTTGCCTGTGTTGTGATGTGCGTGTGTTAGGTTGTGTGTAATGTGTGTGCTGTGTTGGGCGAGATGTCTGTCTTGTAAGTGTGTTGTTTTCCTTGGTTGTGTGCGTTGACTGTGTCATTCCGTCCTTAGTTTTGAATGTATTGTGTCTGTTGTGTTGAGTGTGTTGTGTGTTTATGGTGGGTGCATTGTGTTTACCGTCTGTTGGGAGCGATTTATATGTGTTGTGTGTGTGCTTGTGCTTTGTGTGTTCTGTGTGGTTGTACGCTGTTTGTGTTCTTTGCATTGATTGCTCTCAGCTGTGCTGAGAGTGTTGTGTATTATTGTGTGTGTTCCACTGTGTGTGTTGCATCCTGTGTCCGTGATCGTGTGGGTTGTGTATTGTGTGTGTGTGTGTGTGTGTGATTCTGTGTGTCTTTCCCTCCTCATGTGCAGGGTGTGATCCGTGTGTAGTCTCTGTTTTGTATTGTGTGATGTACTGTGCTCTGTGCTGTGTATATGGTCCTTTGTATGTTTAGCGTAGTGCGGGTTTAGTGTTCGGTGTGTGTTGCGTGCTGTTTTGTTCACTGTGCGTGCTGTGACTGTTATTTTGTGTTTTTGTGTGCTGTGTTTGTGTTGGTTATTTCAAAGTTTGCAGGCTGGCGGTGTGCATGGTGTGTGTTGAATGTGTGCTTCTGTGGGTGGGTTAGGAATGTGAAGTGTGTTGCAACTGTCCTGTGTTCTTCGTGTTGTGGGTTATGTGCGGTATTTCGTGTCCTGTGCTGTGGGTTGTGTGTGCTTTGAAATTGCGATTATCTTTTCTGCATGGTGTTGTTTGTGTGTGCGTGGGGGGGCTTGGATGTGTGAAATCTCTGTGTATGAGATGTGTTGTCTGTGTGATTTTTTGTGTGTGATTCCCTGTGTGTGATATGCGAAGCTGTGATTCATCTGGGTTTATTCGGGTTGCATGATGTGTGTGGACCGTGTGTGTTGATTCCTGTGTTTCGCTGCCATGGTTGTGCTGTGCGTAAGCTCGTTGATGTGTTACGTGCGTTGTAGTTTCCCTGTTCCGTTATGTGTGTTTGTTATGTGGTTTAGTGTGTTTCCTGTGATCCTTGTTTGTGTGCTGTGTTGAGATTGCTGTGTGTCGTGTGCTGGGTCATCAATGAGGTGTGGGTGAGGCATGGAGTGTGAGGGGAGAACGATAATGCTGAGGGTGAGAGTGAAGTAGGTCTCTGGCCAACTGTTCCCATAACAATATTCAAGAGGGTAAAGCCGCACTCAGACTGCTGCCATTTGGCATTTTTCGCAGGACGCGGGTTTTCCTAGGATTGTGGCTACAGTAGAGTTCATGAGCATGACCCGGACGCACCTTCTTCAGAAGGATCAGAGCGGCTCTCTCCATCAGCCACGTGGGTCAGGGCAATGTCGCAGAAAAGAAACACACATTGCCTTGGCTCTGGGTGACATGATCCTTAATGCTGCCAAGGTGGTCAGCTGCCACCTCACCAAAGTCACTCCCAAGGCAGAGGCCTCAAGCCCGGAGCTAGGAAACTGCTCCCCTCACCGAGCACATTCTGTCTCGAGGAAACGGTCGCTGCTGTGATGCCACAGAACCTGCAGGCAACACTGCTGCAGTTGCAGCGTCCTCCACTAGAGGGCCTGAATTGCCCCAGCCTGGAAAGGTCCATCATCTTAGACAGCAAACATTAATTCTTCAGGCACATATACATACATATATGAGGGCGCATATTTATGTGTATAAGAAGAGCTATGCCATGGCAGCTCCAAATGTGAGAAATACCAGTACCGTGTCCACCACACCGGCTGCATTTATCCTACTTTCACAGGCCTCTGATGGCCTTGGACATCATCAGGTTTCAAGGCGATATTCAAAGTGGTCGCCCCCAGTGCCGTGTTTGCTCCTAGGTTCACATTATGCATTTGGTCTGGTATTTGTGTTGGGGCTCACGTGTGAAGCCCATGCTTGGGTTGCGAGCTGTGGATGGGTATCATCGCAGGGGTTACAATCTTTCGGATTTCCCCCCAATGCAATGAGGGGCGGTAAGCCACTTTCAGGCTGAGCGAGAGTTTGTTGGCTTAAGGATCACAGTGTACATGGAAAGGTGACCTCTCATATTCAACGTAGCTTTGAATGTTAGGGACAGTGTCACGCATTTGAATTAGCGTATAAAGTTGAGGTTCTGTGTGGGTTGGTCGTTTCCCTTTACGCTTCTTGTGTTATGCATTGTGGCTGTGTTTGGTGTGCAGTGTGCAGTGTGTTGAGTGTGTGTGGTGTGCTGTGTTGTCTACTAAGTTGTGTGGTTGTGTGTTTTGTGTGTGTGGTTTGTGTGGTGTGCATACTCTGCATTGTGCGTTGCGTGGTACTGTGTGTGCTTGTTGCCTGTGTTGTGATGTGCGTGTGTTAGGTTGTGTGTAATGTGTGTGCTGTGTTGGGCGAGATGTCTGTCTTGTAAGTGTGTTGTTTTCCTTGGTTGTGTGCGTTGACTGTGTCATTCCGTCCTTAGTTTTGAATGTATTGTGTCTGTTGTGTTGAGTGTGTTGTGTGTTTATGGTGGGTGCATTGTGTTTACCGTCTGTTGGGAGCGATTTATATGTGTTGTGTGTGTGCTTGTGCTTTGTGTGTTCTGTGTGGTTGTACGCTGTTTGTGTTCTTTGCATTGATTGCTCTCAGCTGTGCTGAGAGTGTTGTGTATTATTGTGTGTGTTCCACTGTGTGTGTTGCATCCTGTGTCCGTGATCGTGTGGGTTGTGTATTGTGTGTGTGTGTGTGTGTGTGTGTGTGTGTCTTTCCCTGCATCATGTGCGGTGTGTGATCCGTGTGTCCTCTGTGTTTTGTATTGTGTGATGTACTGTGCTCTGTGCTGTGTGTATGGTCCTTTGTATGTTTAGCGTAGTGCGTGTTTAGTGTTCGGTGTGTGTTGCGTGCTGTTGTGTTCACTGTGCGTGCTGTGACTGTTATTTTGTGTGTTTGTGTGCTGTGTTTGTGTTGGTTATTTCAGAGTTTGCAGGCTGGCGGTGTGCATGGTGTGTGTTGAATGTGTGCTTCTGTGGGTGGGTTAGGAATGTGAAGTGTGTTGCAACTGTCCTGTGTTCTTCGTGTTGTGGGTTATGTGCGGTATTTCGTGTCCTGTGCTGTGGGTTGTGTGTGCTTTGAAATTGCGATTATCTTTTCTGCATGGTGTTGTTTGTGTGTGCGTGGGGGGTCTTGGATGTGTGAAATCTCTGTGTATGAGATGTGTTGTCTGTGTGATTTTTTGTGTGTGATTCCCTGTGTGTGATATGCGAAGCTGTGATTCATCTGGGTTTCTTCGGGTTGCATGATGTGTGTGGACCGTGTGTGTTGATTCCTGTGTTTCGCTGCCATGGTTGTGCTGTGCGTAAGCTCGTTGATGTGTTACGTGCGTTGTAGTTTCCCTGTTCCGTTATGTGTGTTTGTTGTGTGGTTTAGTGTGTTTCCTGTGATCCTTGTTTGTGTGCTGTGTTGAGATTGCTGTGTGTCGTGTGCTGGGTCATCAATGAGGTGTGGGTGAGGCATGGAGTGTGAGGGGAGAACGATAATGCTGAGGGTGAGAGTGAAGTAGGTCTCTGGCCAACTGTTCCCATAACAATATTCAAGAGGGTAAAGCCGCACTCAGACTGCTGCCATTTGTCATTTTTCGCAGGACGCGGGTTTTCCTAGGATTGTGGCTACAGTAGAGTTCATGAGCATGACCCGGACGCACCTTCTTCAGAAGGATCAGAGCGGCTCTCTCCATCAGCCACGTGGGTCAGGGCAATGTCGCAGAAAAGAAACACACATTGCCTTGGCTCTGGGTGACATGATCCTTAATGCTGCCAAGGTGGTCAGCTGCCACCTCACCAAAGTCACTCCCAAGGCAGAGGCCTCAAGCCCGGAGCTAGGAAACTGCTCCCCTCACCGAGCACATTCTGTCTCGAGGAAACGGTCGCTGCTGTGATGCCACAGAACCTGCAGGCAACACTGCTGCAGTTGCAGCGTCCTCCACTAGAGGGCCTGAATTGCCCCAGCCTGGAAAGGTCCATCATCTTAGACAGCAAACATTAATTCTTCAGGCACATATACATACATATATGAGGGCGCATATTTATGTGTATAAGAAGAGCTATGCCATGGCAGCTCCAAATGTGAGAAATACCAGTACCGTGTCCACCACACCGGCTGCATTTATCCTACTTTCACAGGCCTCTGATGGCCTTGGACATCATCAGGTTTCAAGGCGATATTCAAAGTGGTCGCCCCCAGTGCCGTGTTTGCTCCTAGGTTCACATTATGCATTTGGTCTGGTATTTGTGTTGGGGCTCACGTGTGAAGCCCATGCTTGGGTTGCGAGCTGTGGATGGGTATCATCGCAGGGGTTACAATCTTTCGGATTTCCCCCCAATGCAATGAGGGGCGGTAAGCCACTTTCAGGCTGAGCGAGAGTTTGTTGGCTTAAGGATCACAGTGTACATGGAAAGGTGACCTCTCATATTCAACGTAGCTTTGAATGTTAGGGACAGTGTCACGCATTTGAATTAGCGTATAAAGTTGAGGTTCTGTGTGGGTTGGTCGTTTCCCTTTACGCTTCTTGTGTTATGCATTGTGGCTGTGTTTGGTGTGCAGTGTGCAGTGTGTTGAGTGTGTGTGGTGTGCTGTGTTGTCTACTAAGTTGTGTGGTTGTGTGTTTTGTGTGTGTGGTTTGTGTGGTGTGCATACTCTGCATTGTGCGTTGCGTGGTACTGTGTGTGCTTGTTGCCTGTGTTGTGATGTGCGTGTGTTAGGTTGTGTGTAATGTGTGTGCTGTGTTGGGCGAGATGTCTGTCTTGTAAGTGTGTTGTTTTCCTTGGTTGTGTGCGTTGACTGTGTCATTCCGTCCTTAGTTTTGAATGTATTGTGTCTGTTGTGCTGAGTGTGTTGTGTGTTTATGGTGGGTGCATTGTGTTTACCGCCTGTTGGGAGCAATTTATATGTGTTGTGTGTGTGCTTGTGCTTTGTGTGTTCTGTGTGGTTGTACGCTCTGTTTGTGTTCTTTGCATTGATTGCTCTCAGCTGTGCTGAGCGTGTTGTGTAGTATTGTGTGTGTTCCTCTGTGTGTGTTGCATCCTGTGTCCGTGATCGTGTGGGTTGTGTATTGTGTGTGTGTGTGTGCGTGTGTGTGTGTGTGTGTGTGTGTCTTTCCCTGCATCATGTGCGGTGTGTGATCCGTGTGTCCTCTGTGTTTTGTATTGTGTGATGTACTGTGCTCTGTGCTGTGTGTATGGTCCTTTGTATGTTTAGCGTAGTGCGTGTTTAGTGTTCGGTGTGTGTTGCGTGCTGTTGTGTTCACTGTGCGTGCTGTGACTGTTATTTTGTGTGTTTGTGTGCTGTGTTTGTGTTGGTTATTTCAGAGTTTGCAGGCTGGCGGTGTGCATGGTGTGTGTTGAATGTGTGCTTCTGTGGGTGGGTTAGGAATGTGAAGTGTGTTGCAACTGTCCTGTGTTCTTCGTGTTGTGGGTTATGTGCGGTATTTCGTGTCCTGTGCTGTGGGTTGTGTGTGCTTTGAAATTGCGATTATCTTTTCTGCATGGTGTTGTTTGTGTGTGCGTGGGGGGTCTTGGATGTGTGAAATCTCTGTGTATGAGATGTGTTGTCTGTGTGATTTTTTGTGTGTGATTCCCTGTGTGTGATATGCGAAGCTGTGATTCATCTGGGTTTATTCGGGTTGCATGATGTGTGTGGACCGTGTGTGTTGATTCCTGTGTTTCGCTGCCATGGTTGTGCTGTGCGTAAGCTCGTTGATGTGTTACGTGCGTTGTAGTTTCCCTGTTCCGTTATGTGTGTTTGTTGTGTGGTTTAGTGTGTTTCCTGTGATCCTTGTTTGTGTGCTGTGTTGAGATTGCTGTGTGTCGTGTGCTGGGTCATCAATGAGGTGTGGGTGAGGCATGGAGTGTGAGGGGAGAACGATAATGCTGAGGGTGAGAATGAAGTAGGTCTCTGGCCAACTGTTCCCATAACAATATTCAAGAGGGTAAAGCCGCACTCAGACTGCTGCCATTTGTCATTTTTCGCAGGACGCGGGTTTTCCTAGGATTGTGGCTACAGTAGAGTTCATGAGCATGACCCGGACGCACCTTCTTCAGAAGGATCTGAGCAGCACTCTCCATCAGCCACGTGGGTCAGGGCAATGTCGCAGAAAAGAAACACACATTGCCTTGGCTCTGGGTGACATGATCCTTAATGCTGCCAAGGTGGTCAGCTGCCACCTCACCAAAGTCACTCCCAAGGCAGAGGCCTCAAGCCCGGAGCTAGGAAACTGCTCCCCTCACCGAGCACATTCTGTCTCGAGGAAACGGTCGCTGCTGTGATGCCACAGAACCTGCAGGCAACACTGCTGCAGTTGCAGCGTCCTCCACTAGAGGGCCTGAATTGCCCCAGCCTGGAAAGGTCCATCATCTTAGACAGCAAACATTAATTCTTCAGGCACATATACATACATATATGAGGGCGCATATTTATGTGTATAAGAAGAGCTAAGCCATGGCAGCTCCAAATGTGAGAAATACCAGTACCGTGTCCACCACACCGGCTGCATTTATCCTACTTTCAGAGGCCTCTGATGGCCTTGGACATCATCAGGTTTCAAGGCGATATTCAAAGTGGTCGCCCCCAGTGCCGTGTTTGCTCCTAGGTTCACATTATGCATTTGGTCTGGTATTTGTGTTGGGGCTCACGTGTGAAGCCCATGCTTGGGTTGCGAGCTGTGGATGGGTATCATCGCAGGGGTTACAATGTTTCGCATTTCCCCCCAATGCAATGAGGGGCGGTAAGCCACTTTCAGGCTGAGCGAGAGTTTGTTGGCTTAAGGATCACAGTGTACATGGAAAGGTGACCTCTCATATTCAACATAGCTTTGAATGTTAGGGACAGTGTCACGCATTTGAATTAGCGTATAAAGTTGAGGTTCTGTGTGGGTTGGTCGTTTCCCTTTACGCTTCTTGTGTTATGCATTGTGGCTGTGTTTGGTGTGCAGTGTGCAGTGTGTTGAGTGTGTGTGGTGTGCTGTGTTGTCTACTAAGTTGTGTGGTTGTGTGTTTTGTGTGGTGTGCATACTCTGCATTGTGCGTTGCGTGGTACTGTGTGTGCTTGTTGCCTGTGTTGTGATGTGCGTGTGTTAGGTTGTGTGTAATGTGTGTGCTGTGTTGGGCGAGATGTCTGTCTTGTAAGTGTGTTGTTTTCCTTGGTTGTGTGCGTTGACTGTGTCATTCCGTCCTTAGTTTTGAATGTATTGTGTCTGTTGTGTTGAGTGTGTTGTGTGTTTATGGTGGGTGCATTGTGTTTACCGTCTGTTGGGAGCGATTTATATGTGTTGTGTGTGTGCTTGTGCTTTGTGTGTTCTGTGTGGTTGTACGCTGTTTGTGTTCTTTGCATTGATTGCTCTCAGCTGTGCTGAGAGTGTTGTGTATTATTGTGTGTGTTCCACTGTGTGTGTTGCATCCTGTGTCCGTGATCGTGTGGGTTGTGTATTGTGTGTGTGTGTGTGTGTGTGATTCTGTGTGTCTTTCCCTCCTCATGTGCAGGGTGTGATCCGTGTGTAGTCTCTGTTTTGTATTGTGTGATGTACTGTGCTCTGTGCTGTGTATATGGTCCTTTGTATGTTTAGCGTAGTGCGGGTTTAGTGTTCGGTGTGTGTTGCGTGCTGTTTTGTTCACTGTGCGTGCTGTGACTGTTATTTTGTGTGTTTGTGTGCTGTGTTTGTGTTGGTTATTTCAAAGTTTGCAGGCTGGCGGTGTGCATGGTGTGTGTTGAATGTGTGCTTCTGTGGGTGGGTTAGGAATGTGAAGTGTGTTGCAACTGTCCTGTGTTCTTCGTGTTGTGGGTTATGTGCGGTATTTCGTGTCCTGTGCTGTGGGTTGTGTGTGCTTTGAAATTGCGATTATCTTTTCTGCATGGTGTTGTTTGTGTGTTCGTGGGGGGGCTTGGATGTGTGAAATCTCTGTGTATGAGATGTGTTGTCTGTGTGATTTTTTGTGTGTGATTCCCTGTGTGTGATATGCGAAGCTGTGATTCATCTGGGTTTATTCGGGTTGCATGATGTGTGTGGACCGTGTGTGTTGATTCCTGTGTTTCGCTGCCATGGTTGTGCTGTGCGTAAGCTCGTTGATGTGTTACGTGCGTTGTAGTTTCCCTGTTCCGTTATGTGTGTTTGTTATGTGGTTTAGTGTGTTTCCTGTGATCCTTGTTTGTGTGCTGTGTTGAGATTGCTGTGTGTCGTGTGCTGGGTCATCAATGAGGTGTGGGTGAGGCATGGAGTGTGAGGGGAGAACGATAATGCTGAGGGTGAGAGTGAAGTAGGTCTCTGGCCAACTGTTCCCATAACAATATTCAAGAGGGTAAAGCCGCACTCAGACTGCTGCCATTTGGCATTTTTCGCAGGACGCGGGTTTTCCTAGGATTGTGGCTACAGTAGAGTTCATGAGCATGACCCGGACGCACCTTCTTCAGAAGGATCAGAGCGGCTCTCTCCATCAGCCACGTGGGTCAGGGCAATGTCGCAGAAAAGAAACACACATTGCCTTGGCTCTGGGTGACATGATCCTTAATGCTGCCAAGGTGGTCAGCTGCCACCTCACCAAAGTCACTCCCAAGGCAGAGGCCTCAAGCCCGGAGCTAGGAAACTGCTCCCCTCACCGAGCACATTCTGTCTCGAGGAAACGGTCGCTGCTGTGATGCCACAGAACCTGCAGGCAACACTGCTGCAGTTGCAGCGTCCTCCACTAGAGGGCCTGAATTGCCCCAGCCTGGAAAGGTCCATCATCTTAGACAGCAAACATTAATTCTTCAGGCACATATACATACATATATGAGGGCGCATATTTATGTGTATAAGAAGAGCTATGCCATGGCAGCTCCAAATGTGAGAAATACCAGTACCGTGTCCACCACACCGGCTGCATTTATCCTACTTTCACAGGCCTCTGATGGCCTTGGACATCATCAGGTTTCAAGGCGATATTCAAAGTGGTCGCCCCCAGTGCCGTGTTTGCTCCTAGGTTCACATTATGCATTTGGTCTGGTATTTGTGTTGGGGCTCACGTGTGAAGCCCATGCTTGGGTTGCGAGCTGTGGATGGGTATCATCGCAGGGGTTACAATCTTTCGGATTTCCCCCCAATGCAATGAGGGGCGGTAAGCCACTTTCAGGCTGAGCGAGAGTTTGTTGGCTTAAGGATCACAGTGTACATGGAAAGGTGACCTCTCATATTCAACGTAGCTTTGAATGTTAGGGACAGTGTCACGCATTTGAATTAGCGTATAAAGTTGAGGTTCTGTGTGGGTTGGTCGTTTCCCTTTACGCTTCTTGTGTTATGCATTGTGGCTGTGTTTGGTGTGCAGTGTGCAGTGTGTTGAGTGTGTGTGGTGTGCTGTGTTGTCTACTAAGTTGTGTGGTTGTGTGTTTTGTGTGTGTGGTTTGTGTGGTGTGCATACTCTGCATTGTGCGTTGCGTGGTACTGTGTGTGCTTGTTGCCTGTGTTGTGATGTGCGTGTGTTAGGTTGTGTGTAATGTGTGTGCTGTGTTGGGCGAGATGTCTGTCTTGTAAGTGTGTTGTTTTCCTTGGTTGTGTGCGTTGACTGTGTCATTCCGTCCTTAGTTTTGAATGTATTGTGTCTGTTGT